>NW_008595555.1:56150-69663 GCF_000691845.1 Merops nubicus
AGAATTAAGGGGATTTTTGCTCCATTTGGCAAGCACTTATCCCTTTTACCACCACTCTGCTTCAGATGCAGATAGAATTGAGGCCGTGGTTTAAATTCAGCTAGCTAAGCTGCTCAAGCACAATACAGCCATTGCCAAAACCTTTGGTTGAGTGTTTTCCAAGACAGGCAGAGGATTTTTAGGCAATCTGAGTAGCTCTTTTTCCCAACGCCTCTTTCTCAGCTCCCCATATAGTCATTTGGTGACTGCCACCAGCTACTGAAGAGAATTGAGGCTTGGTGGTTCACAAGGCAAGTGGCAACAGTAAGCAGAATCTGGCAGACAGCAAGATGATGTAAGGTTTGGAGTGCTTCTTCCTGGATGCTGGAATGAGCTAGAGAACAGAGTTTTAACCAGAAGCCACTAGTCTGGAGCTATTTTAAAACTGGCTCAGCAGCTCACCTGGCAACAGACTTACACATATGCCTTATTCTTGCAAAACATTATCCTACTGTACAGTGACTGTGCCCATAAAATTATAGTGATAACCATCACTTAGATTTCTACTGCTGAGGCAAGAGCACAACTGGAATGCTAGCTGTGGAGGTATTAATGAAGGGCAATCTTTGGATGTTTGCTGTTTGAGCTATCAAAAAAACCAAAATTGTATGATTTATAGAATTCCAAGATATTCCTGTATTTGGAATAATTTAGTTCCTCAAATTATGGTTTTAAGACACACACATCCCATTAGTTAAAATGAGATTCCCAGCTGCTTTGCTAGTAAAGCTGAACAGTAGCTTTTAACACATAATCAACTTTCCACATCAGTCACATGATTTCACCCAAACTTGTGCTTACTAGTCATAAGAATTTTACCCACTGAGTTGTCTCCTACCTTTCTTCACATCAGTTCTAGTGGAGTTTAAGGATATTGGATTCCCCTACAGGATGGAAGCCAAATGTTACAGGGACTTGTACAAAAACAGATGGTGGTGCTGACTGGGTAATTAAGTAGTCCCAAGCTCTGTCTGGCCTAAGGACATGAAGCAGGCAAATGATGGTTTTGCAGATTACTTGACATTTCTTGCAGGATAACACTGTGTTCCAGAGCTCAAGGTTTATATTTACATGCCTGTTCTTGTGATCAGACACCCATACTTAACCAGGAACAGCCACTGACTTCTGACATTGGAAACTCAGTTTCAAGTCACTGCACTACTGGAATCAGTCAGGAACTTGAGGTAATGTCTCCCACATCTGACCAGAGTGCTCTAAATGCAGTGCTGCTGACTGTATCATTTAACTGTAACCTTGCAATGTTGAAGTATTTGCTAAGCACAAAGGAAGATGCCTAACCTGGCAAATAACAATGTATGAGGATGAGTGGGGAAACTGGAAGAAGATGGTGATAAGCATAACTGTTGTTAGTGTCAGAGCAAACCAGCTGCTTGGGAAGAAACACTCTGTAGCTTTCAATGAATTTCTGAAGGCATCAGCTGTGCTAAGGGAGGGGCACATTTGGTCAGTGCCAGAGGGCCTGAGGTTTGAATGCTGTGCTGTACCACAAATTTGCATGGCTGTGTTTTCTCTGTTGTTGAAACTGCTTTTGCTTGTCAAAGAACCAGAAATTACCAGATTCAGCCAGTGGTCCTGCAAAGGCCTGAGTAGATTTTATCTTTATATTTCAAAAAATCTGGTTTATATTTTCCTTTTCTCTTCCAAGACCAGGTACTGAAGGACCGATTCCATGGCTCAGATCTCAAGGACGGTATAAACTAACATGACTTGTGTTAAAGTGTTTCTAATGAAGCCATATCAGTTTACCCTGGTTAAATGTTTTGCCAAAAATCTTACCCCCAAATGGACATTACTCCATTTTGGAAAATTTACACTCTTGTGCTCCTCCAGATGATTAATGTTGTGAGGTGTCAGGGAAAGGAAGAAAAAAAATCTGAATACTTGCATTCAAAACTAAACACCTCCAGCTTTTTTACATTCCGAAATCATGTAATCTTGCAGGGGTGGGGAGTTTTCCTTGCTTTGTGATCCAGACTATATTGTCTGAAATTTAAAAAGAAGCCCACCAGGAATGTCATGGTTGTTGGTACTGGGCTATGTAGATCCCCTAGTCTTGGCAGAAGGAACAACTATCTCAAAAGAGGAAACATGCAGACAATAAGTAGCCTGTAATATTTACAACTAGCAGATTAGGTAGCTGCTGTCCCCAGTAACACATTCAAAGCACTTGGCACCAGTGAGTGCCAGACAAGGTGCATTACTGAGCTGTGGATGATAAGCCTATCTCCAACAGCAGTAACTGCTGTAGCTTACCCAACACATTCCCATGCCAATTAACATCTTAACTGTACACAGATTGCCTGAAGGATCTAGGGAATCTGACAAGGGATTAGTTTAGATAACTTAGGGTTATTTTTATCTAGCTCCTACCAGTATTGTGTCTTCCCTCTATAAAGATATGCTCAACAGCTTTCTCTAGTAGGGAATAAGCCTCAGTTCGTTATTGATGCAACTAACAGCAATCAATAACTAGCAAACAGCTACTAGAAATGTGGCTGTAAACATTTCTTTCTAAAGCCAAGCATGACTTTTAAAGAGACATCTCATGAAGTTATTGAGGGAAATTACTTGATCCATTAAGCCCAAAAATAAATGTGATATTTTCTTTGTCTCCAGCTCTGTTTTCTGTTAAATTTTAGGGCCAGATGAACAGATTTATATATACTTGCTAGTTACTTTTCTCTGTCCTGTCTCCACCACTTACCCTTTTTAGCATGGAAAGCTTCAAGACTGCTGTGAAGTCTGAATTTCTTCTTTTCTTCATTGAGCACTTTAGGCCCACAATAGGATGCTCTACTTCCTCGTGTACACCCTAATTTTCTCAGTGATTTGGTGATGCCAATGAGTTGCTAAAAATGTTTCCTCAAAACCATCCAACATGACATGCTACTACTCTTCTTTTTCTGGGGCTCTACTTCTTCCATGCTTCTACTTCTGGGGCTCCTCCAAGCCCCCAGAAATGTTATGTAAACATGGTACAGACAAGTTCAAAACCGAACAAGCTGAAAATGGAGAGAATATACTTATTACCTGGGTGGGAGAGAGTGCATAGAGACTGACTTCCCTTATTTTGAAAGTCTTTTTTCTGTGTCTTTTTCAAAACGGTCAGCATCTCTTTAAAGCTGTTTGACAATTCCAGAGACTGAAAGTGGAGCTTTCTAATGCACGTTTAGCAGCAGTCTGGGAATGCTAGTGGGATGCAGAAGACTCCTCTACAACCAGACAGGGACTATGAAGACAAGTGGCCAAATATGGTACTGATTCAGCATCTCAAAATGCCTTCACAGACACATATGCCTGAGCAGCAGCAAGTTTTCATTACCACGCACAACAAATGAATTACAACAACTGGATTATCGAACGTTATCGACATTCGACGCGGCATTTTAACTGCTCCCCTCCCCTCTTTTTTTTTTTTTTTTTTTTTAATTAAGACAGTGGCTTGGAAAGTACCCTTGTGATAGCTGGGGGAGGCTCCTTCAGCACCAGAGCAACTAGGCCTCTGCCAGAGGCTTCATCTGTTGGCATGTGTGAAGAAGTCTGTCTACAGTGCCCTGCTTTCACAGATTGTGCAGAGCTCCCTAGTGCTGCAAGCTGACAATTGGTGGCATCCAAATTAGCAGTTAAAGGCCATTTGGAGTGGTCAGTGTTTCACTGTGGGCACAGCAGATTAGTTAAATAAGGACAGAGGACACGTGTTGTGTGGGATTGCAGTCCCCGTGATTCTGACAATGGAGAAAAGGGTTAACAATTTCATATTTGTGAACTGATAGGATAAAGCGGGAAATGTGTCTTCTCAGCAGGGAGCAGGGCTAAATCACTATGTGGAGAGATACAATCACCATTGCTCCTAGGTGATAGCCTGGCCTCTTTACATACAAAAAGAACCAAGCAAGAAGAACCTGAGGACTTGAATGAATTTAAACAAACCTAGATTATCTACCTCAAGACATTTACATAGCCTAAACTTCTGAACTTTGGTAACTAGTACGCGTGCTTAATGAACTTATACATAGTAACTTCTCCCAGGGGAGGCATAAAATGAAGTTAATGAGACATGGGATGTATGATGTGAAGGAGAGTACATGTTGAGGGGGATATGTAGTAGGCATACCGGGAAGTCTGTACACTCTGAGTACCTCAGCCAATGGGGAAAGAAGGAGACAAATTTGCGGCCGGGAAAGTAGGATAAGAATGGGGCTGCGTCCCCCAGCCAAACTGAGAGACCCCACCGGGATAGGCCCCTGGACTCTCCCTTTATTCGAATAAAGTATATTTTACAGGACTCCTCTGTCTCCTATCGGAACATCGACCTCTGGCAACGGCATTTGCCGCACATGAACAAAACGGATCTCTGCCTGCCTTATCATAACAATGATTTGTACCTCAAAGAACAATTACCATGACAGGAAGGAATACACAGACTTGGTGTTAGTTTCTTCCATTTGTAGAGCCGGATTTCTCCCAGCAACATAGAACAGAGGTACTCAAATTGTTCTTAAATAAGAGGTTGGATACCAGAAGCAGTCATATAAAAATGATATAAATTATATAAAACACTACTGAGGAAGACCTTCCCTTCTCTTTGTTACAGTTAATGCTGCAGGTTACCAGAACTGAAAAAATTTCCCCTATTTTGGTTGCTTTTCATGATGAGAGCAGTAGATTTTGAGCCAAATATAGCAAGAATGAGAAAAACTGTTAACAGTTTAGTTTGAATATGGGGGAGAGGAAAAGGGAAGAAGCTTTCTATTGTTTCACTTCCTGGGTCTTGTGCTCCTGCACAGTACTGTTCTGAAGAGATTTTATTTTTAAAATTGTTTAAACAGAGCTGTCTTCAACAATCTGAAACCTAAAATGAGAGAAATTATTTTGTTGACCATTCCTACAATGCAGTTTGTTGTTCTGTGCTCAAACAGGTGGTTTCCCCCAAATCCTACTTACAATAGACTCCTGAAGAAGGATGCTTTTCCAATTTAAAACAAAAAACCAACCTTTTTCCCAGGTTACAGGAAAAGTTCTCCACAGGCAGGTGAAAATTTATTTTTCTCTGTCCCCACTGTCCCCATGCGTGATGAGTAATGGTTCTACTTCTGCTGCTGCTGTGGATTTTAGAGGCGTGGATAGAACTCTTCCCACAAGAAGGGGGCAGGAATAGTGCCTAGCTGTGCTGCTGATAAGTTTGGGTAATTGTTGTGCTGGATCTGAACTGTGGGCTATTCCAATGTATGTTTAAGGAAGGTGGCATTCATTGGTTGGTCTACCTCACTCAAATGTCTTTAGGGGATAGGAATAAAGAGCAAGAAAAATAAGCTAAAAGACAGTCTAATAGGAGGCAAAATTAGCATTGAAAGTTATCCCATTTTTCAATTATTATGTCATCATTTTACTTAAGAAGAGTTTAGCATGATGCAAAAATGACCGTTTGCCTGAGTTAACCCTAAGTCTCTCTCTCTCTCTCAAAAAATGAATGCCATTATCTACAGTCAGTAAGAAAATGGAGAGAAAAATGCCAAGAGCCATGTAGCTCTATGGTAAAAGAAATTTGGCTCTCGGGACTGAAGGCTACAGATCAATAACAGATGTTTTGCATAATTAAATAGCGAAAGGACAATTTCCACTTAGCGGTATTGACAAGTATAGGGAAAGCTTGGAATATTAAGGCAGATGCATAAATTCCAACCATCTCTTTGTTCTTTTCTTTCCCAACATTTGTTGAATTCTTCCTGCTCTCCACGGCTTATTTAAGAGCTCTTGCAGATGTTTTAGATTTCTTCTAATCACAGTGGAGGATGACTTGCCTTGTTTTTTAAAAACCAATATGCAATATATAATTTTGTATTAAGCTTCACTTTCCAAAGCCTATGCTCCCCTGTGCCTTTTGTTCTCATATGTAACCCATTATAAAAATGGGCTTGTTAACCAGAAATTATTTCACAAATATTTTCAAGCTTTGATTGTCCTGTCTATCTACAGACATCTCATCTTTCTCTGTAGTATAATGGTGCTGTGTGGAATTGTGGTTATAGGATATTTGCAGTTCCACGTTTTACCTGGGGAAAAATGGAGATACAGTTCAGCATTGCTTGCTGAGGAAGAGTTGGACAGTAGTTGTGGTGTGGGATCAGGTGATGGAGCACAAGCAGCAGCTTTTCTAGGCACAGGACCAGCTGACATGACAAGACACAAATGGGAGACATCATAACACTCGGAGAAGTGTTTTCCACTGCATACCCCTACACCTGGACAGTGCAACCAGCATCTGTGGCTGTGAGATAGCTAAGCAAGCACATGATACGTCTCTGTGCTCCCTGTCTAGAATGAAGGCATTGCCTTTGTGCTCTGCTGTAGCTCAACCCTGCCTTGAAGACTCTGCAGGTTTCAGACCACCTTTGTGCCAAAGAGGTGCTAAAACATCAAAACAGCTTTGAGAAGAGGCAAGAAGCCTGGTGCAACATTAACAAAGCTAATTTGGCTTGTGAGGCCGACTTGGACTGTAAGCAGCATTTGGGGAAGAATCTTCCAGAAATCCATTGCATGAGGACGAAGTTTTCCTACTTTCTTTCTTCGTCCTTCCCTTCAGTCTCTGGACTACTTGCAAGCAAAGCTCAGTTAAGTGGTCCTAAGCACCAGCACGCCAGAAACACCAGTTAGGATTGATAGAGCTTTTTCTCGTATGTTCAGTCCACAGGCAAGGATAAAATGGAAAATGAAGAAGCAAAGCTTCACCCAAAATCAATTCCTGAAACAATCATTCTCATCAACTCACCTCTCTCTTGTGAGCAAAAGAGTATGAACAGATGAATGTGAGCAGGAAATGCTTTCCATTCAAACACTCCCACAGTGATCAAGTGCAAAGACAGCAGAAGTGGGTCATTCACACAGGCTTGTTGGAACTGTCAGCACTAGTAGGCACAGCTGAGTGAAGGCGTGCTCTGTAGAAGAGCATGGCGAGAGTCTCCAAGCTTACTGTCAAACCACCACCAGAGCAAGTGGAGAGACAGCCTGAGACTGCACAGCACAACATATTTGGATTTGTACAGTGACAGCACTTTTCTGCTATCAGAAAGTTGAATCTTGTGTGTCACAGCACTTGCTTAGTAGGTGGGAGGTTTCTTTCAATCCTAGGCGCAATCCAGTTGGAGGACAAAGCTATTGAATTGTCCTTTATGGTCTGGTACACAATCCAGCGAAAGCCGATACTGTTCTGTCCCTCAGACGAAAGGACTCATATACAGCACATACAGAGAATATAGAGCACTTGTAAGGGCAGAGGCAATACTGTCTTGCACGCAGTTTCAGCAGTACCTGCACTCCAGGGTGCAGTCTGCATGTAGAACGAGTGGCTGTGTAAGAGAAGTTTGCCTGACATATTCTGGAGCCAAACAGGATCAAGAAAATCTTGACGCCGCTTTTTCTCCATTTAACACAGACCCATATGTTAAAAAGGTACTTAGCTACTAGCAAAGTAATCTGGACTCTCCCTCAGATATTTCTCACTATGGTTCCTGGAAGCTGCTGTTTTAAGTGATGTTTATAGAGGGAGATGTGCTGCTAACTCATCCAAATGGTAGGCCAAACTTTTAAAAGCTCTCTGCTTGTTGCAGGCAAAGTTTCCCAGACCTTGTTCAATGTTATTCTGGGCACTGGTCTATACCCTTGAGAAATTTGTTACTGAGCAGATTATAAGGGCAGCCAGTGACCCAATAACCTTCATTTTCCTGGGATGATGCAATGCCTGATTCATGCTCAGGAAATACAGTGGGCTGAGCAGAACGTGAAATGAGCTGCTGAAATTCCCAAGTCAGCGTTTTGTTACCATGCCATTGAGGGTAAGCTTTCGAAGTGTAAAATGGTCCTTTAAGTTCTCTCTTTTATGAGGTCAGACTAAATGCTTCCCTTTTATATATGAAGAGAGGGTGATCTTTGCCAGAGTCTGCAGAAGGTTTGCTCTTGTTTTGATTTCTGCTTTGCTTGAGAGCTCTGTGTAGCAGAAAATGCAGCTTTCGACAGCAGCCGAGGCTTTGCTGGAATGTGGCCCCTGCAAGAAACAGTGGGCTGCAGAAGCATTGAAGCAATCTAGCAGCAGCAGAGGAAGCCTCTGCTACAACCACAGTATGCAGGCTCTGTCACTCAAATGCCCTTCCTTTCTACTCAGACCTCAACTTCAAGACTCTATATTTGGTTTTGGGCAGTAAATAACGTGGATGAATGTGAGAAATAATTTAGCACAAAACCAGATTCCAATTAAATTTAAAATTTACTGATCGAACAAAGGCAAGCAAACAGCACTGGGTGCGCCGGGAGACTCTGCTCAACCAGGAGGCACACCATACAGTCCCTGTCTCCGGCTTTTATTGTCCCTGCTAATATATATCCATTAAAAGGTGGGTCTATGTAAATTAATTCCAAGAATAGG
Organism: Merops nubicus; assembly: GCF_000691845.1. NCBI lineage: Eukaryota > Metazoa > Chordata > Aves > Coraciiformes > Meropidae > Merops > Merops nubicus. Next base: position 64,630 of record NW_008595555.1, read on the forward strand.
TAGGTCTTCTTTGAACCATGTTCTTTCCACCTCTTGGGGTCGTCTTCGCTCCCACCTGGTGGTCATTGGATGAAGTCAGTAATCTTGCTCAGCTCGCCGTTTAGATGACCCCAGGCTCCATGGATGCGCTTTACAAACTCCCCTTTGTTTAACATTAAGTGGCCATTAACAGAATCAGTGCAAGCCAGCACATCAACACGCCAAGTGACAACAAACAAGAAACCAGAACTAATCACCCTGCTTTTTCCCCAGGCCCGTAGCTATACAAAACCAACAGAACCACACCTTACCATGCTGCCCCAATATGATTTTATTTTGACACCAATCAAGTGAATATATTTCACAATGAAGGAATAAAAGAAAAAAGCTCTGAAGAGCTGGCCAGGTTGTGAGAGAAGGGTAAAGATTTCAACATAAAGCTCACTGTGAGGCAGTGAAGGGCAGGTTATGAACACACAGGATTATGTGGGAGGAATCCCAGAAGATACTATGTATCCTCATGTCCATCTTCTTGATTTGATCAACTCCTGTTGACTTGAGGATTAAAAACAACTCCCAGCACAGTCTACAGGACTATCCAGGAAAGCATTAGAAAGTATATTAAAACTGGTAGATTGGATGAAAGCCCCAGAAACTGTTCTCTATTGGTAGTACTTGCACTAGCAGATAAATTAACTGGGTGCACTCATGCGTTTGTACATGGGTTGGCTTGACTGCAGACACAAGCAGGGACCTGAAATCTGTACTATAGAGAGTACTTTTAAGATACAGCAGCCAACAGCAGGGGCTTAGACACTAACTCCAGCTATGCAGAGCCATAATTTTGTTTGACCTCACAGTATGTCTCACATGATGCATGCTTGAGAAGCATGTCATGGTAAAGTACAGTCCAACTGGGGAAAACCACAGCATTGTGGTGGAACACAGTTCCCAGCAAGCTCAGATCTGAGTTTCCTCAGATTGCAGTAATCTGGGCAATTGTTTCGATTAAATGGTTCAAGCTCATTAATTTGTAACCCTAGCACTGGGTTCCAGACACAAATGTGAGTAAAGCTTTGTAAGGGACAGAGACAGAAGGGCCCTGAGACCAAATCCTCACTCTGACTGTATGTGAAGGACCGAGCCATGAATGTTTGTCTCAAAGATAGCCTTGGATGGAGGACCCCACGTGTGGAAGAGCTGTGTGAGCTGGGCAGAACGTGTCTGGGCATGCACCACGCTGAGAGGAGCCAAGCACCTGTGTGTGAGTCACAGGCCGTTCCAGAGGAGCCCCCGGGCACACCGCCGGCCTGCCCCCCACCCCTCCCCTGGCTGGGGAGGTGCAGCGTGGGTGTCCACATGGGGCAAGACCCGTGCCCAGGACCGGCAGACGGTCCCGTCGCGCAGGGCACCTTGAGCAGGTGACACTCGCCTGGCACCCGTGTGGACCTGAGGACTCGTGACATCAGTTCCCAACTTGGACCCTATAAAAACCAGCACAGACACTGCCCAGGGCTCTCTCTCTCTAGAGCTTTTTTCCTTCTCCTGAGCCATGGACTCACCTGCTCACGGTTCTCCGGCCTGCTCTCCGCCTCGCCCCTGCTCCACCGTCCACTCCCGAAGCTGAGACGACTCCAGCCCGACGGCGCGCTGTGGGCCCATGGTGGTAACTGCTCTGGCGAATCTCTACCGACCGCTTGCTTCATTTCTGCCTTTTATTTTCACTCTGTCCTATCGCTACTCTTTTCTAACATTTTTCTCGTCCTGTAATAAAAACTGTATTGGGTATACGGCATTTGACCTCACTTGTGTCTTAATCTCGCCTCTTGGGATCATATCAAGACCTTCCCTGACATCGGATCGGGACACTGTATAAGCCTGTTTCTCACTCTTGATGTTAAAAGGAGCTTGATTTCTGCTCCCCTTTAGCCATACTTAAAGACCATTCCGGAATCTCCTTCCCATGTAAACTAATTCAGGATCAATACATACCAATTCCTCTTACACCAACAGTTTTATGAATTGAAATAGCTCCCTACTGCCCATATCTGCACTTACCTTCTTGCTGTTTTTATGCAGAGGAGCCATATCTACCCTCATGGTCTTAAGCTTAAACAAAAGTTCTCCCTTCTGCTCCCAGGACAGACTTGCCTTTGGATTTCAGAATTTCTGCCCTTTGAAATGTTGTGCTGTAACAACTTGAAATTTCTGATCACAGAAGAGTTGCTGTAGAGAAAAAAAAGTCATCAGGGCATCCAGAACTCGCACTTAGAATTAGTTCTGCGGTAACCAGCTTCTTTGCAGAGCTCCCCGAGGCTCTGTGGAAGCAGCTAGGCTGAAGAACTGCCAAGTGGGTTTTGAGCAAACAGATGACTTTCATCCAAATGAAACAACAGGAACTTGCTGCACATGGAAGGGGCTGAACATGAGCCTGAACAAATACCACTAATGCAGCAGAATTTTCTAAGGACCATATAACGTGTGGAAACAAAGCTGCAAGAGAATGCAAGATTTCTACTTCGGGCTGCAACATTATGAATAATCTGTTAGTCTAGTGGGAAACAAAATCAGAGGAATTTGATCCCAAGTAGTGAACCAGAAAATGCCAGACATTTTCTGGATGTCTGTGTTATTACAGGGACCAGCCAGAGAAGAGTTATTTGTCTTTGAGCTATACAGCTGTTAAAGTTCTAAGAAATGAAGTAATGGCTTTCAACATGCCCCAGTTATAGAATATATTTCTGTTTTAACTCGGAAGGTGGCCTGGACTCTCAGAACTGCATGGATGTCTCAAAAGACACCACCTACTTGTCTGCAAGATCAAAAGGGACTAAAGCAACATCTGAATTTACCTGATTTTAAACATGACTCTGTAATTTGCTGTCAATAGCTTCACTTCAGGTTTGACTTACCTTTTCCACACTGCCATTTCTACTGGCTGGGAGCACTACAGATAATATAGTCCCTGCTTGGAAGCAAATATCTGAAGTAAGCCCCAAGTGGTCTGCTGGCTGTGTGAATTTATGTGTTTTTAGAGGCTCACTATGAATTTAAAGGTAACACAACAACTAATTATTACAGGAAAAGCCAAATAAAGCACCCCCCCCTTTTTCCTGTTTCCATTTTGCAACAGAGTAGGGATGCAGCAGTGTCTGTCATTGTGTCTATAAAAGGCTGGAAAGCTGTTATCTCATTTTGCCCCCTTGCTCTTGCTCACAGTGGTTTGGTTTTTTTTTCCTTCTAGCACAGGATTTAGATTTGCCTGTGCTGTGGTGTTTGTCCAGTCCCATTTCCAGTACACGTTCACAACATATCCAAAGTTATGCTCGCATCTCAATTCTACTGCAATAATGTGACCCAATAGACTTACAGACACCACTCTGAAAATTCCAAAGGCACTTCCTAACCTGTGCCCGCCAGAAGAAAAGAATACGCCATTTTCCATCCAGCAGCTCTGCCTCCACTCAAAGGCAATTCGTGTATTAGGAACTATCCAGCATATTAAGGAAGAAGAAGAGTATGAAACAACCAAATAAAAGAGAGTACCTGTTATCTATCTCAATAAGCACTAATAATAATGAACAATTACTCTATCAAGGTTTAGGGTCAGGGTGGTCCTTGTGACCTGTAACAGCCACTCTCCATTAACCCCTCTCCCCTCCCAAAGGAGAAGAGAAAGGGAATAAGGGAGAGGGACTTATGGATTAGAAAACTAAAACAACTTTAATGCAAATAATAATAATAAAATGAAACATACACAAATATATACAAAATCAGTCTCAAGCACCCCATCCCCCTAGCCCCTCATGGGAGCTAACTCACATCACACTGATGTTGTGGGGCAGGCACTGGGGAAGTCCCAGACTAGACTCAGCAGCAGATGGAAGACAGATTCAGGAGCTGGATTCTGAAACTGAGTTCAGGAACAAATGGATCGGGATTGAAGGCAGAATGGACGGAGTCCTCCTCAGATGCTGGCTATTGAAGAAGAGAGCTTGGCCCTCATGATCCCTCAGCTTTATGCTGAATATGACATATATGGGATGGAATACTGCTGTTCATTATGAACCTACATGGGGACCAAACACTGTGAACTTTGCTGATAGCAAATACTTTTGATAAAGGATTACAGGTTGAAGATTCTCTTCGTAGTGGGTGTTACGCTTAAGATAGGGAATAAGATCTGAACATGCCTCTTCTGAGATGGGTGCACTGGCAGCCTGTTTTGTTTTACAAAGCATTTAGGCTAGGAGATATTCAGCGTATTTAGAGTTTTTCCAGTTCTAGGAGAGGAACAGAACAGCCTTCAAGAGAAATTAATGCATCTAGCCTCTTTTCAGATAACATGATCTTGGATAAAACAAAATATGACTGATCTGCTCATGTAATAAAGAGCCATGCCCATGATTTGAAAGAGATCTGAGATGACTCCTGAACAGTCAAGAAACTAATCAGACTATTCTCTGTGGCTTGAATTGCTAGGCTTCAGGATCTGGAAGCATCACAGGCATGTCACAGTGGTTGGGTTTGAGATTAACCCTAAATAGACTTATTATGACCACTAAATGATAGAGGATAGCAACTGGACTGCAAGTCAAGCGCAACAGAATGAACAATGAAGATGGGATTTTGAGTTCCTCTTTTTGAACTCCTGTTTTTTCATCCACAGTTTTTGTAGCTGAAATCTCAGTAACACAAAGCCCCCGATCAGAAGAGACCAGCAAAGAACAGGAACATGTTCATACTGAAGTTCTCACACACTCTCATTTTTCCGAGGCAAAAAGAAACATAATCAAAGCTATTCTGGTGCACAAACATTTAACTAAAATCACTGCTGATTTAATGAAGCAGCAGTTCAGTCTGGGCTTGAAGAATATGCCCATTTTGTTTCATAACACACCTCTATCTTAAGTGGTAAGTCAAGTATTCCCAAAGCAACTGAACTTATTAAACATCAAAGAACAATAAAAAACAATCTTTACATTGTTAGGAAAGCAATGTGCTGTCCCCCTCAGTAAAAGATAAAAAAAGGTCACAACATTAATAGATGAGTGG
>NW_008595556.1:0-28144 GCF_000691845.1 Merops nubicus
TATAGAGTCTGTTTCCATACGTCAATTGGACCATTCAGAACCTCTGCAGGATGTCAATATATCCTCACAGAAGCAGAAGTGTTTTCAGGCCTGCTTATGGCAATTAACTGTCAGGAAGCCAATGGTCAAAATACGATACAAGGATTATCATGCTTGTTTTCAATTCTGCCTACTTACTCCTGGTGTCATCTAAAGTGATCTTAACCATACACAATGCTTCAGTACAAACCATATACCAAATCATTGCATTAGGATTAAATCACAACAGAGCTCTACTCTATCCATCAGAGCATGGAGTAAGGGCCCAAGAAAATGGAAATAAATGGCAAACCGTTGATATTAATGCATACGTTATACAGGAACAACAAGGATTTATTTGTGAGAGTAATACTATCGAAGCACAAAACATTTCTCTTGACACTAAAGAAAATGTCTGTCACTTTGAAATACACCCCAATGAGTCCCCTGAAACTGTACTTTTATATATTGGTTATGGATGTGCTTGTATGAGAACCCTTTGTGATTTTATATTTATAGGTGATATTACTGTAGATACAAGTAATCACTCAAATATTTGTGTTTGTAAGTTCACTAAAATAGCAGGATGTGACTTTATTTGTTCAGCCCCTGTCATGTCAATTATTACAATCCAATTATACTTTGAGTCAAGATTTACTACCTAGCCCTATTGGAATGAATATTACAATGGTGAGGAAACTACTGCAACAGGATGAACTATGTCAACTGTTAGAACGTGCCTGAGACAATGGACACGAAACTTTAATCACTATTCATCATGATAGAGAAGAGATACACCACATCTTGGAGAGAGTGAAGAAGGATGAAGAACATCCCTGATGGGACATACTTTTTTTTGATTGTCACCAGTGGCAACAGGACTGTTTAATTTCATGCTTCACCCAGTTATGATTCTGCTATCTCTAATTTTAATATGTTTATTACTTGCAATTATACTGTTTATAAAGGTTTGATGCATGGTCAAGCAAACAGCCCGACTCCAACCACTGAAAACATGCAATACTCCACTATCTACTTACCATGAATCATTAAGTGCATAAATTATCAATGTACTATTTATGGCACAAAGGCGAGGGGTGACCATACCGCCACTTTGTGAGAAAAAGATGAATGGACTATAGTCACGGGTGAAGTGTGACGGTGCATTTTACCCCTCATCAACAGACCCTTATCTGCGGGTCTCTGCTTTGGTGATAACGATGGGTCTGGGAGTGATGATTGCATCTGGGTGTAATGACCCCACCCTGCTAAGCCAGAGCCAGGGGAAATACATAACAATGCCATAGCCATGGGCTAGCCTGAACAATATATTCAGGTGTAAGAGAGATAGGAAATATGACTGTAAGCCAATCATCTTACCTCCATAAACAGAAGGCAGCCCAAGAGCCCCTTGGGCTCTCCTGCTTGGCAGCTGGCTGCACTCCAGGATCTCCCCTTGAGCAGGGACGCCTGTCCAGGATACTCCCCGGGGGTAAGATATTCCTTGCCACAACAGATTGTTGGTAAGTGATATCTATATCCCTATATATATATATCTCTACACACACATATATAGCTTGCTTAAACTTTGAATCTTTGATAAGGGTGCACGCAGTCTTAATTGTACCCATAATCTTTCATTTAGCCTGTCCTCTGTGTAGTAGATAATTAAGTGTACCTCACCATCCAATTCTGTTTCCTCAAAGTTGCATTTACTGTTTCAAACGTTGCTGAAACGCTGTCTTGTATCAATAAATATATTGTTACTTCCCTCTTGTGAGTGAAGTGCATAACTCCATTTCCCACAACAAATAATGACTTATTTTGGATAATTAGAAGATTTTGATAGGTAAATTTTAAAGTGGAAAATTTGTTTGCTAGAAAAAAAAAATAATTAAAAAATAGGTATTTCTCAAGAAACAAGTTCTTTTTCATAAGAAGACCAAATGCCTCAAATATATTCATTTGAAAGGCTTCTGTGGTAACTTACACAACTAAATTTGTTGTACTTTCATTTCTATGTTTGGTTTAAAATTTCAGTCTGAGTCCTCAGCCAGACATCCTTCAGTTGTTACACAAGACATAGAAGCAAATAAGTAGTATGCTGTGAGAATGTAGTCTCATCAGGGAATAGCCTGTCGAGGAAGGAGTCTCAGGCCTCAAGACACTTGAAATATAACTCCTACCATCTAATTTTCTCCACCTCTTTTCTAGCAAAACTTCAGGGTAGAGTCACAAAAGAGAAAACTTTTCCTCATTTACATAAACTCTGTGGAAGCAGGATGTGAAGAGCGCTGGTAACCTACACTTGCCTTTGAAATCAAACTACTGGATTACATGAGAGGTAAGTGGGTGTAAAACTATGTAGATGTGATTTTTATGAGATCTTTTTGAAAGAGCTTTGGTACTGAAAGGGTAATGAGAGTTCCCTGGGAAAAGGATAGAGAAAATACAAGTAACTGGTGAAGACTGAAGGACTTTGTAAACTACATGGATGAATAAGAGTAACAAGTAAAGAGGTGCAGAGGGAAGGGAGACCCTTGGGATGGAAAAAAGCTTGAGAAGCGAAAGAATGAGAGAAATTTACCAAAGACAGCAAGGATTCGAAGCTGATTAAAAGGTAAGTTTTTAGGGAACAGTTGAATGGAAGAGGTCCCATAACAGCTTTTGTTTTTAAAGGTATTTTTTTCCTTTGGGACATTTTTCTCACTATGGTGGGTGAAGGAAAAGGCAGAAGAAAGGAGAAGAATTGCTGCTGCATGCATGCTGCTGTGTCTTAAGAACAGCCTTATCATCTGAGCAGTCATTTGAATCCCTCCTAGAAAGCACTGCTTACTGGGGTGGAGGGAAGTTACCAGTACTGCCTCTTTCCTAACAAATGGAGTCTCAACTCTGCCTGTGCAGCTTTAGCACTACAAGAAAGTCCCCTTCTGTCTTTGACATTCAGGATCCCTGACTGCATGTGACAAGCTCTGAAAGCCAGAAGGCAACTGTCAGACTGCAGAGCAGAAAGAATCAGAAATGAAAGTGTGCGGATGATAACACAAAATGTGTTTCAAATAGTGTGTCCAACCCACAACAAAGAGCCTCTGAAAACAAACTGACATTTGAGAAGAATTTAGAGTTGTGTTTTGTTTGTTTGTTTGTTTGTTTGTTTGTTTTTGTATACTTAGAAATGGAAACTTGTGACTTGCACAAACACATTTCTACGAAATCCAACTAATTGATTTATAGTTCCAGAGGAGCTTGTTACTGGAAATCAAAAGGAGCCCTGAGAGTGAATGAAACCTGACAAAAAACAGCATTTTCAAGACAGTTTTGTGCAAAGAATTTATTCTTTCACAGTAAAGGGCCATAAAGAACATCCTTTTCTTTAGTATGATAAATTATATATCTTTAATAATAATTTAAAAAATCACATTGCTATGTTCCTTTAAGTTATGTTACAAAATAAGTGCTAATTATCCCCTTTGCTGTTGTCTGAACATCCTGAACCATTCAAAACAGAAATAGAAAAGCTGCTTGTTCTGTATTTAAATCGCTGAGAAGACATTCAAAAAGAAAAAAAAGTTCTTTTTTTTGTGGGCATGTTTTTAGACCATATTTTCCTTTGCATTACACCCAGAAGTTTGTGTGAAAGATTATTTGACAGGCACCACAATAAAGATTAACCAGAGGCTGATATATAAAATACTTCAGGAATGTTTCATACAACAAGTACCATACAGTTACCTGGAGTAGAGTCATAATCAGAAATCTTACAACATCATATCACAGAAGCTCAGTTTCACTGGGAAGTATGCTATAAGATTGTAAGGAAGCATGCGCTGACTTTGAGGAACACAGATGCACCAGATTGTACCAGCAAAAAAAAGTCTGGGTCAGGTCAGCAAACTTGCCTGTTCTGTTATGAATTGCTGAGTAATTATAATCCCAAAGTAGTAAACTACTGGCACCCTATCCCAGAGGCATTCATTGGGTAGATAAATACACCTATCTTCTTTATATCTGCATATTTCTAGTAGTGATTGGCAAGGTTCTCAATTAGTGTGTGTGTGCATGGTTTGAAGCAGAGTTTGTATTACTTATAACGCACACAAATATATATTGGGAAAGGATTTACTCTCCACACAAATGCACAGAAACATAATCTCTTAACCAGCCTACATCTGGAGTGGTACTTAAAAGCCTAGTAAGAATTTATGTTAAGCTCTAAGAAAAAATGGTTTTAGAAACCATTGTGCTCTCCCAGTAAACGTTAGCTAATATCTTGAGGTCAGCATGCTAAGAGGTAGCTAAACATAGTTAACGAAACTACTGTGATTTAATAGGAAAAGCAACAGAGCAAGAAGTTAATACATTAGTAAAGGGTTATCTAAATGAATAACTTTCATCATCATATTCAAGCTCATCTTCCTCATCATCCTCCAAAAGTCCGTATCTAAACTTGCGATAGACTGTGCCATCCTGGCCCATATATACAATGTCATCTTCTTCGTCATCATCTTCATTATCTCGATCTCTGTACTCAATCACTTGATCTTCCTGGTAACTAGGTCCTTCGTGGTAGTTGCTTGCATAGGAAGGAAAGGTTTTGGAGGGATTTGTCAGCTTCTCGTACCCACCTTTATTGACAGCCTGGGTTTTAACTCGTGATTTTCTCCAGATAAAGAAAATGGCTCCAATGACAAGGAGAAGTAAAATGCAGGTAATAACAAAGAAAGTAGTTTTGCTTTTGTTCTCTGGTGGTAGAGTAATTCGTAATACGCAGTCATCTACAACAGCAGTTTAAAAAAAAAAAAAAGAAAAAGAATCAAAAAAGATTAAATGCGAATGAAATGGGATTGTGTGCGTGTGTACTCTGGGGGGTAATTTGTCTTGAAAAATGCAATAGAGCATGTAGGCCTGCTTACATTTTCAAATGCATTTGAATAAATACCTTAGTTTTCCAGTATCACAACTGTGTCCTTTCAGCTGTGAGGGTATAAAGATGCGATATATATGCTTCTTTATGAGATTAGAAATAATCAGAAAGAAGCAGAAAAGCTATGTGGTACACAAACACATTTGAAATGATGAGCTTAAAATGCCATGATTCAGATGGCTATCTGTTGAAGCAAGCGCTTCCCATTCACCTGGTTTATGAACGCTCAGTTGTTTAGCACAATAGCTGTGAGGGAAAGAAGGTGACACCTCCTGCATCTGTTGTGATTGCTGCTATTTGTGCAAAGCCCTGTCTGTTCTGGTGATGAAGCAGTTGAAATATACTGTGTGCCTGCAGCTCAGCAGCACATTTTTGCTCTGTTCTGCTTTTGCTTTTTAAATGTCATCCTAGTTATTCATAAAGCACTTCAGCACAAACACAGCTCTTCGGCGTGGTCCTACCTTGCGTTTCGCTGCAGTCACAGCACTCTGGGGTGCCCGCCGGGTCAGAGCCACTGCAGCAGGGCAGACAGCGGCTTTCCTCCAGGTAGAGCTGCATGCTGGCTGGGCAGACCGTGCAGTTGAGAGGCCCCGGTCCCTTGCACTCGGTGCATGAGCTGTCACATCTCTCACACTTGGGCTCATCCTCCTTCAAACACAGAACACAAGCAATGCATCTTTCACTCTGGGTCCTTGGGACCTGACCTGGCAGTTCTGTCCTGTCATTCACTGTCTGCGTGGTCGTGTCTGAGCACCACGGGTGTCAATGGCAGAATACAGGAGGGAGTAGGAAAACTAAAATTTGATTCATATTTCCTGGGTTTTCAGTGATCTGCTTGTAGGGCAAGTGTTGTAGAAGCTTAGAGATCTCACCTAGCTAGTCAGCAGGATAAAATTCTTTTGGGCTGTAAGCTATTGGGCCAGAAAGTGTGTTTTTATTTTGCTAGTCTCATGCTAGCAGGTCTATGGTTATTTGGCAGTAATGGTGGTAAAGTGGCCTTCAAGAGGTGTACTCAAGAGTATCACTAAAAATAACTGTCATGAGACAAGCAATATGAAATATTCTGGGGGGAAAAAAGGCAGCTGAAAGAATGAATTTCCCTTCTAATTTGGAAAGGAGCAGAAACAAGGAATAAAGCTGACTGGAAATTTTCTAGCAAACCAGATTTTTATTAAATCATGTTGGTTCTGTTCTACAGAAACAGCTCAGATTCAAATATGCTTCTCAAATTCCAGATAGGCTCCTGGGAGCCTCTGTGTACAAGACCACCAGAGAAAATTGTCATCACATCTACCTTCCAGAATGCTCTGAGCTCAGGTATTTCAGGGCTTTCAGTGTTCACAGTTCTTTGCCTACTGGGGAATAATTGCTGTTTTTCTGCTATAGGACCAGGATCCCATTTCCCCTATGAGGATCTGGAAGCTGCAATAACACTTCATCAAGTCTGCTGTCAGACATACAAGGGTGTTTGTCCTGAATCAAAGAGCCTGGGCAAGATGGGAGGGTCATAGCAGGAGGTCCAGTTTCTCAGGGTCAAAGCTCTTTCAAAAAACTGCAGCCTTCTGTAGCTCTTTCAAAAAAGTGCAGCTCTTAGGCTGTTTTCTCAGAGTCACAATTGTAGACCAGCACTGTTAAGGGGATATTTCAGGACGGAGACTCCAGAGTATGCAGCATCTCAGGCCAGCTGGCTTGCTTTGCTGCTATATTCTCGAATAAACATCTTTGGAATGTAGTTAGTGTCGAAATCTGTAAGCTGGAATGCCCAAACTTGTGGCATAGACCGAAACCTCATTGTCGTCCTACTCTACCAAATATACAGCTCTATTAACTTCAGCCTGCCCCTCCACTAGAGGTTTCTGCCAGCAGAGCTGTCAATCAAGTATGCACTGTGATTTCTTATAGATAGAGAACAGAAACTTATACTGTAAGAAAAAAAAAAACAAAACTGTATAACTAATATAGCTGATTTTGTTCACATGGCTGTTGTATCATCATTGACAAAGTTGTGTCTTTTACTGTAGAGGATTACTATGTAACAGACAGCTCAAAAAGAAAGCAATGTTTCTTTGGCCAAGAGAAGAAAAAAGTAGGCATGATTCATAAGCTGCCTTGAAAACTCAGAGAACAGCACTGTGTGTTTGTATTGTGTTCAAAAGTTAAAGTTCAGCATACATATTGCAGGAAAAAATGTCTACAAACAAGTACCTCTTTTCCTGGTGTCTCCTGGACTTTGTATTCACCTACAAGACAGTCTGTGTTGCACATTCCACCTAATAAACTGTAACTCCATACACAAGATGTGCAGCTGAATGCTCCATTCCCTGGGCAGGCAAACAAAACAACAATGTTACAACAGGAAAAATTGTCATCAAGCTTCCTTTAAAAATTATACTGACCACTACCACCAAAGAAAAGGGTATTTGTCCATAGTGAGAATCAGCAAGGAGGAATTCTCAGCATGAGGAGGCCGGAATTAGAAAGCACTTGGGCCTAATCTTGAGGTTTTATGTGCCAACAAAGTATATTTCTTATGTGTTTTGATATTCATGAAAATCTGAGGGAACCAGTTGTGCAGGGAAACTCTGACACATTCAGAAAAACCAATTAGGTCAGCGTTCTGAAGTAAAATTGCGGGGAACCTTGGCCAAGTGCTCCTTCACACAATTAATACTTATTAAGCCTGCTAGGCAAACACTTTCAAAGCACAATGAATTAAGGTATTTATGTTTGAATAGCAAAATAAATTCTTTAGTTTTTCTTTAGGAAAAAAAAAAGCCTTCACTGGGTGGAAACAGAACAAAATATGCACGTTTTGTGTTGGAGACTTTTTGAAGACATGCTGATTGCAGTATTGCTGTGGAACACTGAAGTGAAGATTTGTCCTGTGTGTTAAGATGCATCTGCTCATTTTTTCTGCAACTAGGCATTTTCTGCCATTGTCTGAAAGGAAGAAAATGGAAGTAGAAGTAACTCATGTGAGCGGCAGCTAAGCAACTACGTTAGTGTCCTTCTGTAGCCCAATGAATTTACTGTGTGACTTTGCTGACCAGTGCAGGGTTTGCCTCCCAACTCTTCAGAAGCAAGAGACACTACAACACTTCTTTGCTTGAACATTAGCAATACAGATGCATTTCAGAACACCTACAGGTTTGCTGTTTAGGCCTGGCTTATGTTTCATCTTAGCATCTCTGTAATTATGATAGAAAATCTGTCCTGTAATATTTAATACAAATAAAGTAAAAATCAGTGGAATTAGGGTGCAAATTAAAATGTTTTTTTTGGCCCAAATTCAAGCCAAAATATTTGTTGCTTGCTATAATGATGTTGTAGAAATACATTTTAATAGTTCTTGAGGGTGACTTCACTTTAAGGGTTATTTTCACAATTTAAAATATTGTTTTGCTTCAATTAGCCATCTGTGCTATCCAGTATATCCACAAGCCAGAACAAGTTTTGAATGATACAATATAATGTGGTCTAAGCTGCAGAGTGGTGCCTGTTAGCTGTCATCTGATGCTACTCAGATAGAAAAGGACACCAAATGAGTCCAAGGGGATTAACGCTGCTTGCTTCAGAACTAGATGAATTAGGAAAACGAAGAAACTGGATATGTAAGTTTGTCACAGAACAAAACAGGTGGTCTGTCAAAGTTAACTCTGAAAAATACTTAGCTATAGTGGAAGCAGCAGACATCACTCCTTTTTTATTTATTTACTTTTCAACCTAAAGATATACCTTATGTCTGTTTCTACTCTTCTAAAGATGTGTAGTTTAGATTCCCTGGCTTGCATAGTGTAACACATAGTAGGACACTTCAAAGAGTGAGATATTATTCAGTCATTATTCAGTGTTTGTGTGAGAAACTAGGCCCAGCTCTGCAACAAACAGAGCCCTCCCCCCCGCCCTTTTTTTTTTTTAAGTTGATGGGCATCTTTGTGAGAGGCCTGGCTGACAGAAAATCCATTACTGTTGTCTGTTTATTTCCTTTCATGGACTTGGCACTGGGACCTGGTCCCAGCCCTCCCTGTGAGTGGCTGCCTTTTTACTGGTGCTCCGTGGCTGCATGAAGCCCTGAAGGGAGCTTGTCAGGAATCCATATCCTTGCTTTGATCTTGATCAAACAGTACTCTATAAGTAAGGTGGCAGCACGAAGCAGCCAGTGCAGCAAGTCACCCAGGGCCAGGGAGAGCCCTAGTGAAGGTCTGCATCACCCACTGTAGCTACTGAGGTCATGGACAAGTTGGTAGCACTGCATGTGGTATGTCTCTTTGTCAAGCGTTTCCAAATCATAGAGCAGACAGTTAAAAAAACCCCAAAAGATACGGAACATGCTTTTACCTTCACAAGTTCGGCAGGAAGGGTGGCATCTTTCACAGACGTTGTTGTCCTTGCTTTCGTAGAAATACTCAGGACAAGAGCTGACACACTCGTTCTTGGAGCGCAACAGGTAGAAATACGTGTCGCAGAAAAGGCAGTCTGTGGGCTGAGGTCCCATACACTCCTTGCATCCCTTGTGGCATCTTTCACATGACCCAGTGGAGTTTTGTGCAAAGTATCTGAAATGTATCAGATAGTCATGGCTTTGTGTCAGGCCCAGCGGTGACAGGAAAACAAAAACATCCCTCCTCCTTAGCTTCTATTGTGATTATGTCAAAGTATGAAAGTAATAGCTGATGTGATCACAGTAAACATTTGCAAACTCAGTGAAAACAGAATTAATTTCCTCTAAATCCCCTTGGCCATTGGAATTCAGCTATAAAGCAAGACTTTGTAAATTGAGGGTGTATAAAACAAGGCTCTCTAAGGCTTTCTAAAATCTAGGGTGAATTCAGAGACAAAATAAGCATATAAATAGGATGGGCTCAGAAAACCTCAACTTTGTTTTGGCTCTGCAAGAGATACCATGGACATGCTGGGTAAGCACTGTTTCCCTCACTGCTCCTGATGACCTGCTGTCAGAGGGAAATTCAGAAATTTCGTATTTCTTTTCAATACACAAAAAGGCTTAGCCAAAGAATACCTGTAGAGGAGCAGTATTCACCTAAGTTATGTTGTCAGGGAAAAAGAAGAATTGCTGCACTGCAGTTTTGTTGAGATGTGGTCATTACAGACTTCCAATTTAATAGGATAATAACTCAATGTTGCAGCCAGCATGATCATACTGTACTGCAAAATGAAATGGACCTGAACCAAAATTCATAGGTCCACCTCCCAGATACGTTTTTCTGAGACATATTCACAAAGGCACATTAAATTCACATTTTGAAATTAAATGGACTCATATTAATGAAGTTGATGTCTAGCATTATGAGTCCTCAGTTGAAAGGTGCATTAACAGTTGGTTTTATTATGATCCACTATAAACATTCACTCAATGCAAAACATAAGTAATGTTATCCAAACTTCAGGTTAAGTGGACACTGCAAGGGTGCTTGAAGGAAGTTACTCAGCTTCCGGTGTTCAAGCTAACGGGTAACTTAGTATATTTATTCTGCTTCACACTGTTCTGTATAGACATAACCTAAGACAATCCTTGAAGTGTAAGTATGGCCACACCACATCAAGCTGGTTCCAACTTTAAAGTTTTCTACTGTGAGGGGAAGTTTTCAACCACCTCTGAACTGGGACAACATAAGAATTTTTCACCTGAAAATAGAATTTAGTTCTGTTTCACTCAGAAGTAGAATAGGGCAGAGTGCTCTAACTTCACAAAGTTCTCTCTCTGGTGTAACTCTTAGCTAAAAATCTTTGCTCTTACCCTGATGGACACTGGTTTACGCATCCTTTTCCTTGTCTGTACCAGCCTGGTTTGCAGGAGAGGCACTGTGAGCTGTGTTTTCCAGCGCAGGTAACACAGGCACTGTGACATGGGGAACATTGTCCCTCATCACTGTCAACATAATACCCATCTGGGCAGGTTTCAACACAGGTTGTATCTGCACAGACAATAATGCAGAATTACACATCATACTCAGTGTTTATTGCTATAAATCATCTCATACAGCTGTGCTATTGCGGACTCTCTAATAGGAGATGCTGTTAGAGCGTGTACCAGAACAAGAAAAGAAAATGTTGGGATATAGCAATTATTTTCTGCTTCCTCTAAGTCTTGTCAGTTCATTAGTTCTCAATTCTGCATGTTATCTACATTAGCAGGCTCTTCAGAAGAGATAATTTTTTTTTTTTTTCAGAAATATAAATGCATAATACATAATAATGAACAGCAGCTGTGATTTCTTTCAGAACATATGAAAGAAGAAATAGTAATTAGGAAGGTTTCTATCTGCATTACTGTTTCTCTTAGCTCCCAGTCTAAGCATCAGCCTCACTGCATTCTGTGTATATGATGAATCTGATGGTAAACTCGAGATCTAATGACATTTGTTCATTGGTTTTCACCCCTGCCAGTGTCTGCTGCTTTGTGTTGTGGGAATAAATGCCTGTAGCGCTGCCAAATATATCATGTACATCCTGCTTTTTCACTGAGATCTCAGTGAGTCATTAGATTAGGAATCTTGAATGAGAAGTTAGGATTGATGCCACTAACTGCAGGTGCATCAAGATAAGAGAGCAGTAGTTGCTCATTAGTAGCTTGTACTCATTATCTAGCTTGTCTTTATAGTTTTGCTGCTTGGGTTGCAATTGGGCAAAGAAAGATGCTTCCACTTATTTTTCTACTTTTCTTGCAATTCTTTTCTCATTCCATGATGTTTATCTACATACTTCCATCAACTTTACCAGCTCTGATGGTGCAAAGAAACTCAATGTGTTGATAAAAAAGACAAGTCTGATGCAAGACCCCAGAAATTTATGAATTCAGAATCTACATCAGAATTACACTCAGAAAGCTCAGTTTTAATTCAGGCTTTCTTTAGATTTTTCCTGCATAAAAGATCATTTTAATATTTTTTTTTTCTCTCAAAGATTTTCTAAAAGTTTTGTTTGCTTTTTGAAGAACTTGCAGAAAAGTAGAGTTTAAGTTATTGGATTTTATACTTTTTACCAGTTTGTTTCTGAGACAGTACAGTCTTTCACTCCAAAGTCAGAAAAGTAGCTTTGCACCTCAGCCATCCACTACATACTGGCATAGTAATCCATGGACAACTATCTAACAGCTCTGGTCAAGTATTTCTTTGCTCATCAGATCTCTGCAGGGATTAAACAAACCTACATGAAAATGTGAGCTCTTTGTGCATACAATTAAAAAGTAAACAAAAAATCCTAGGGATACCCCTCTTGTCTTTTTAAGTTCCTTGTAGGAAATATAACAGGAACGATCCATACCAAGTAAATGAAATATACAAGTTTTGTTTAGCCATGGAGTTTTTTGCTACTTGGAAGTCTTGCTTTGGCTCCGGTGAGCTGCAGGTCCAGCCACACAAAGAGTTTACAGGTAGCCCTGCAGAAGTAATTATCTGTTCACAAGCTACCTACTTTTAGATTGGCTAAAGTAGCCCTAGATATTTCATAAATGTGACAGAAATTTGGTGTAGAATAAAACCTAGAGGCAGGAGCAAGACACTTACTGAGAAGATACAGGTTATTTGCACAGCCAAGACACTGGTGTTCAGTGGGTCCTGAGCAGCGGAAACATTTCTTATGACAAGGCTGGCAGGTCAGAGCTTTCTCAACATAGTACTCGGTGTGAGAGCAGTATCCAAGTACCACACAGTGCCCGTCATGGTTCAGCATCAGTCCGCTTCTGCAGGTGAGGCAGGCAGTGGATGAAGAACAAGTCTGGCATGTCCTGTTGCACACTGTAATGGACAAACAGCACGAAGGTCACCATTGCTCGTTGCAATTTAGATTATTATTTCAGGTTTAATTTTGCAAGAAGCAGCTGTCATCTCAGGATGAGAGGCTGAGAGAAACAGAGCAATAGCTCTGCTCTGGCATAGTCAAACATTATAATGTTGTCAACCTTATGCAGGCAGTTACTTAGGTTTCCTTCTGCACTGGCACTGCTTTTGCTGAGCAGTGTTTTTTAACATGTAGCCTCCATTGATACTCGACACTTCAGCAGAGTGGTTGCCCATAATATTAGACACATTTAGCTTTGCTGCCTCCCTCTCAGCGGTCTCCAATTTTTGCTGTTCTGAGCTATGCCCCGTTATTTTTCTGCATTAGCTATCGCCTCTGTTTCCAGGGCACCAATAGTGACATCAGCTGGCACATGCAGACCCTTTTGGGATAGTCTTTAACCAGACCCACTTGTATCTCAGTACTGTTCTGGGGAAAAAAGTAGCTGCCAACCTTGACAGTCTTTAGTGGCTTCTTCATAGTAAGTCCCTTCAGGGCACTCTTCATAGCACATGCCACGGTAGAGGACAAAGAAGTCGATGGCGCACTCAGAGCAGTCATCTGAGTGCGGCCCATCACAGTTCTTGCAGTCTGCATGGCAGGGAAAGCAGTGTTTGTCTTCAGCGTAGAATTGAGAAGGGCAGTCCTGCACACACTTCCCCTCATGCAGGAAGAACTCGTCCACGCACTCTATAGAAGACAGCAAACAGTTAAGCAAACGGGCATGGAATTCTGACCTCTCTAAGCAAGGGAGCGAGAATATGCTAGGAAACCATAAATCCTACAGTGCGTGTCACAACAGGATGGGAGGGGACATCTTGGGAAGGTAGTGCTTACTTTTTTTATTCTTTCCCCCCAAGACTGCCCATAATGGCCCAACACTCACACTGCACCTTCTATGTTACATGAAGAGACTGAGAAGTGAAACCACCTGCTCAGCTTTGCTGATATTAACCAGACTATGCTGCCACTGGATATAGGTGGACTTCTACTGAGATACTGCATCTACATTAGACATTATTATGTTATTTACATTATTCATAGGATGAATCCTATGGCTAGAGTGTGGCTATCGAGGTCTACAGGCTATTTAGAAGGAATAGGCCCAGAAGAAGGAGTGGAGGTGTTGCCCTTTACATTTATGAATGGATCGATTGTGAAGAGTTGTCCCTGAAGAATAGCCATGAGAGAAGGTTGAGAGTCTATGGGCAAGAATTAAGGATGATGACAATAAAGGAAGGCTTGTGGTTGGTGTTTGCTATAGGCCACCTACTCAAGGGGAGGCTAATGATGAAGCCTTTATGCTCCAGCTCCAGGATACATCATACTCACAGGCTCTCATACTGCCGGTGGACTTTAATCACCCTGACATTTGCTGGAAAAGCAGCACAGAAAGCTGTATGCAATCCAGGAGATTTCTGGAGTGCCTGGATGACAACTTTTTAAAGCAAGTAATAGAAAGCCCTATCTGAGGGGACGTGGTTTTGGACTTAATGGTGACCAACACAAGTGAACTCATTGGGAACACCAAGACTGGAGGCAGCCTGGGATGCAGTGACCACACACTGTTTCAGTTCACTGTGCTAAAGGCTATAGGACAGATGAACCAAGAGCAGTCTTTTGCAAAATTGTTCAAGAGTTGTAAAGTTCAACCTAACTAGGACAGAAATATTCTGTATTTTAGATTGATGTAAATGTGTATGGAGGTGTTTAGCCATGGACACACTAGTTCAGAAATAGAATCAAACCAGTAGGAAACTCCAAAGGACAACACAAACAGGCATAGAAACGTGGAGTCTTTACTGACTAACACTTTAGACTGTCTTATTATAAAGCAGTGATTGCTTAGCTTCTATCTTAGAGATAGCAATGATATACACACATGTCCTGGGTTTGGCTTAGACAGGGTTAATTTTCACCAGAAGCTAGGAGGGTCTGCAGCCAAGATAGACAAAAAAAACCCAACCCATGGGATATTTGATATTATACTGATGTCATAGCCTCTATATAAGTGGAGGACTGGCCTGGGGAATTGGTTCCTGTTTTCAGCGTGTTGCTTCAGTGTAGGGCTGGAGCAGGGAAAGTGTGTCTCAGGTACCAGTTTATATCCTTCACTTTCACATCTTATTTCATTAGTATTATTGTTA
This sequence comes from Merops nubicus, assembly GCF_000691845.1. Taxonomy (NCBI): domain Eukaryota; kingdom Metazoa; phylum Chordata; class Aves; order Coraciiformes; family Meropidae; genus Merops; species Merops nubicus. The sequence goes on from NW_008595556.1 coordinate 14,890, forward strand.
TTATTGCTGTTTCTTCTCTCTTTGTGTTGTCCTACTAAACTATCCTTATCTCAGCCCATGGGATTTCACCTTTTTCTTCCTATGCTTCTCCCATAACAGGTGACGGTGGTGGGTTGGAAGCACTGGGCAATGGCTGAGTGATTTTTAATTGCCAGCTGAGGTTAAACCACAACAACTTATCTCCTTTTTTTTTTTTTTTTTTTTTTTAGCTTTTGCTTGTTACAGAATTTACAGAATTTCTTTTCAGACCTGTGTTTGTCTCTAGACAAAGCCAGGTGGATTTGAGCCAAGTCAAGACAAGTTCTTTGTAATACCTTTGCATGTTTGATCGTGAATGCACTCCTGACACATTTCAGGGCAGTGTTTGCAGATTCCTTCAGAGGCAAAATGCTTCTCTGAACAGGCAGGTTTACATTTCCACTGCTCCAGAAGCAAAGGACTTTTACAGGACAGGCATTTAGTTGCACTTCCTGTACACGTCTTACAGGATCCACTGCATTCCTTGCAAGTCTCAGAATCATCAAAATATCCCCTGTTGAATGAAAACAAACAGAAAACAAACTTCTGGTCCATGTATAGTTATCAAACAGATATAAGAGTTATATGTGATGTGAGACTGTCCCAGCCCACACTTTTCACTGGATCAAACATGTTCCTCACATCACAGTCAAATGGGAATCTTTCTTTTTGAATTCTATTTGTTATAGGAAAAAGTAAAAAATATAAGTCAACGAAAGAAACATGTCACTAAGCACTGTATTTCCATATCAGGACTCTGATACATCCACATTCTGGGTTTATACTCCTGATCTGTACTACTTTGAGGAAGCAACAAGTTATGAGAGTGACTGGAGGCTTATTTTCAGTCACGATAAAGAACCATCCTGAAGTATTATGTTCCTACTGAAGGCAACATAAGCTTTTCTGTCTGTCATAGGATTTTATGTCTAATTTCACTTTGATTTTTCACTTTTTCCCTAAGGAAGAGAAAATTTTGTTTATTCAGGCCAACCGAAAATGACTTTTACCTTATAGTAGTTTCTGGTAGCTTAGGTTACATTAAGGTCTCCCTTGAAAGGTTTATAATGGATCCGAACTTTAAAGCGAAGGAGCACAGTGAGAAAATAAGGAAGCGTCATACAATGGGAATTACGTACTCAGGGCATTCTTGTAAACATCTGCCTTGGTGGAGGAAGCGCGGCTGTTCCTGTTCAGTCTGACACTTCTGACAGTGCCAGTGGTCAGAGCAAACCTCACAGCCATCCATGCACATCTCGCACTTGCCACTTGCAACATTGCCAAAAGTTTTTTGAGGGCATGCGGAAACACAGGTACCATGGATAAGAAATTTTCCTGTCAAAAGAGCAACACAGACAGGAAAAGCACCAATCAGAAATACGTTTAAAAGATTCCTGCCTTGGATGGCTATAAAAAAAGTGTTCAGGTTCTTAAAAATGTAAATTTGATGCTTAGAAACATTAATAAACCAGTCTTTAAGTCATTTTCCAAAGTGCTTTGCTTGTCAGGATTTGTAATCATGAAGATTATCTAGTACATGTTCCTGAATAAATCCTTATTCAGTAATTCTTGCATCATGTTTACAACTTTTGGTTGAAAAGAAAGAAAAGAATAACATCCACCTAACAATTTATTTTTTTATTTTACCTGTATTGCCAAGGACATGTGCTTAACTCCTAGCCTGCCTTCAGTTGGCAATTATCTGATTACCTGTGTATTCTTTAAGCTGTCAGCTGTCTAGTGACCATTGACAGAAATATTCTCTGGAAGTGTGTAGGATACAGAATATTTTAAATCCCTGCAAAACTTACTTTAAGAAGTTGAAGTCTCATACCTTCTGGACATGAAGTACACAAGTCAGCAGATTTCTCACAGGTCCTACATGAAGAGTCACATGACTGCAATATTTTTTTTGCATCTGGGATGAAAGGGGAAAAAAGTTCAGTTTTTTATGGTCTTACAGGCTGGCTTTTTCCATTTCTCCTCCCTTTAGGAGGGCCATTTCCTTTGGCTTTTCCTAAGCAGTTTAAGTTAATTAAGTTGAATTTTTGGTATTCACAAGATTAAAGACCTGTATTGTGTGCAACTCCACTCTCTTAAAAGGTAATAAGCTGTAATAAAGGAAAATATAAAACTTATCCTGAGATTCACTAAGGTACTGTTCTAGACTGCTCATCACAAATGAGAATAATAAATTTGCTTAATAATGTTAGTTTTAATATAATGCTCCAGATTTGTAATCCTAATAAATTACAAACAGGATGAGCTAGAAAGTTTGTCAATTTGGGGGGCTTGGTGCAATGAGATATTTTCATGGATATTTTGTACCAGGTGCTTGCAGAACACCATTACCCTGTAAATAAGGGAGAAAACTCTGAGTAGGAATGAGACAGAAATGAGTGTTTGGAAAGAAGATCTGTTAAATAGTTCTCCCCGAATCTATTGCCTGTTATTTCTGTCCAAATGGAAGAGTCTGATGTGTGTCAAATGGAGTTTTTATGCCTGTGGAGAACTAAGACTTTGGTTATGCTTCGCATATACTTTATTTGACCTGTTACGTGGCTCCAAAATGACAAGAGATTTGAGGATCATACTTAATACAGAGAAAGTCAGCTGTGCAGTGTGATAGGTCCAAGCATGCAGCTCTGTGTTTTGATCCAGTTATAACAATGGGTGAATGGATGTCTGACGAAAAAGTAATTGCAGGGCAGTGACAGAATACAGTAGCCTTTAGATTTTGCTGAAAATAAAAAAATAAAGAATAAATCAGTAGTTGTTTGCAGATGGAGCTTTGTACTTTGGTTAGCACATCCAGCTCATCCTGCCAATTAAATAGTATGATTTCTATAAGTCAATGGACTTGCTAACAGTATACATTAGCCACGTGCAGCGTATTATTATGCGATTTTGTTCTGCCCTTTACTGCAAGGTAGTTTAAAATGTTGACTTTTTGAATAAAGAGTGATGAAAGCAAATGCTTCAAGTGAAGAGAGGAAGGAGGAGAACAGGAGACTTCTGTAGATGCTTTTCACACAAAGGTGAATGTTGGGTGTTTGTTTTATTAAGCAAAGAGGCACTTGGTGGAAAAGTGGTTGTCTGCATAACATGGCACAGAGGCAGAAGAAGGAGGGATAATAATAAAATTTAATTATTGTTCTTCTTTATAACTGTACTCCTAATTGAGCTGAGCCATAGCTTTCTCAGGTACAGAGTCTCTGGACTGTGGAAGAAGAAAATGTGGAAGTGCTGTATAAGCATTGGGAGCCCAAGAGGTGGAGGGGGAGGGATTTACTATTAAGTAATCTTTGAAGCTGTAGGAGTGGGAGGATAGCACAGGGGTAGATGTTGGTGAAGAACTGGAGATACACAAGGGGACCTCACTGTGTGAAGTGAGTTGAGTGCTACCTAAAGCAGCAATAAAATGTCCCATCTTCTGGCATCAACAAAATAACTGGAGCCTCAGTGGTGGGGCTTTTTGCAATGAGGTTCCTGCTGCTGGGGAGGCAATTGTCAGAATCATTGAATGTTTACGGCAAAAAGGAGGCATGTTGGAAAGTTCTGACTGCGCTCTGTATTTTGCACTATGTATATGTTATGTATTTATATATAGATAAATAAACATGTAAATTAGGGTGTCAAGAACCAGAATTTGAAAGTAATTTTACAGTACTGGGTTTAGTTGCCTGTAAGTTTCATCCTTCTTGTGGAGAATGAGCATTTTGTTTTGTTATTCTTGGTCCTTTTAAATGTGTGAATGTGGCTATCTTGTGAGGCTTTCTGCATCAGCAGGTCCTGAGAGTTTAGATACTTTCTGTCTTTGGCTGATGTATTTTCTCCAGCTTTTTTTTTTTTTTTTTCTTTTTTTTTTTTTCCCCTGCTGAGGAGCTATTTTCTGTATTTCAGGTTAAAGCATGAAGTTCCAGGAGTATTTAAGTGCCCCAAGTGTAAGTGGTAGTTCAAGCCTCTCCTCAAGCCTCTAGGTGCATCTAACCGTATATCACACAAGCATTTTCAGCTTGCTTATCCAAATGAACCTCAGAGTAACTTGCTGGTGAACACTGCTTACTCTTGTGAGATGCAGAAATTCACTGACGCAAGACTTTTTTTGAGACACTACTCCTTAGCATACTGTTTTTTTTCCTGGCTTTTCATTATTGAACAAATCCTTAAAGAGTGTGCTTCTTTATGCCATTGTAACAATATAAGAAATACTCTGGAAAGGCTGGGTATTTGGTGTTAATAGATTTTCTATTCTCCTGTCCTTATATGTGCAGTCCTTCTCTCTTTTTTTGTTCTTGAGAGAAGATCCTCACTGGACTGCAAATCCTAAGATTTTACCCTTCTAGAAAGCAGTAATCTGCCACTCTCTGAAAAAGAATATTGAATAATTAATGTTATATTGCACAGCCATGTAGTTTTTAATCAGTGTTTTTCACTTTGCCTGTAGAACCGTGGCTGACTGCAATTGCATATCCTCCATTCCTCCATCAGTTGCTTTGATAAACTTTCAGAATTTGTCAAGGCAGACAAATCCCTATTGGATAGTTTGAAGTGCTGTAATTTAATATCAGTTATATGTGTGAAGAATCCAGCTACAAATATTACTGAAGCTCATGTTGCCAGGGGAAAAGGACCTTGATCCTGTCAAGAGTTGATAAAACATAAAAAATAAATGGTAGGAAGGTAAGGTTAAGTTAAGGTAAGGTTAACTACCACTCAAGAAAGTTTAAAGGAGTTGATTGTTTCAAAAACATTTCAGGCTTTACAATTAAAAATGAAGATCTTTTTCTGTGAAGTACTTTTTATTTCTATTTAATCTTTGCCTTTGGCAGCATTTGTTGTTTTCTGTAATATTTGGTAGCTGCCACCAGAGGGGAACATACACAAGCAATTTGGCTTCTAACAGTTTTCACGGGAGAAAAACAGCTTTTCACTCAAGTATAAGCACTTACATCCCCCAACTTTAGTTCTCACAAAATAAATTTTGCAATTATTTCTTTTTAAAAAGAGTTTTTCCTGTGATAAAGTTCTTACTAACTGGAAGTAGGCCTTCTTTTACTAAAACAAAAAGAACCCAATACATGTTCAGAATAATGTGAGGTTTTAAAATGTAATTCACCTGCCTTGTAAAAAGTTCCCCAAATGGACAAATGTAATACAAGAGAATTGCTTGCCTGTGCACACTGTTTCCAATAATGTAAACAGATCTTTTGAAAGAATAGCCTTACAAGTCTGAAAAATGATCATGCAAAATGTATTTCCTTGTCTTTAGACTGAAGATAAATGGAAAACTTGGAAATCATTAGTTTTTGCTGCTGGGTTGTATTTTGCTTTACCCCTAAAGGATGCAATTGTGTACTTGAGGATCCAACAAGCTCTCCTTTAAAATTTCAGCATGTAGCTCTCATGGTTGCAAATGAAACTAGTATGTGTAAAAGCCATAACTTCATGATGTAAAGTTGTAAATGACCCATATAATATAAGTGGGACATCGACTCTGAAAAAAACCCACTATATGCTATTATTACATTGTTCTGCCCTTCTTTTAAAGGCCAAATTGTATGACCTCTTCATACCTACTGAACTGTTTTTATCCTTATGCTTATATCTTTTTTTTTTTTTTTCAAAATGAAAATGCCTTCTATACAGACTCTACTCAGACCAGAATATAACTTAAAGAACTAAAAATCACATTGAATCTTCTGGTTTTGTCAGAATGAGTAGCAACTTCAATGTACATTCAGCTAAGTGTCTCCTATTCCTTTCTAGAAACTGAATCACACTCTGCCATTTCTTGAGCTAAAGTTTACTGCAGCTCTGAAGCTACCATAGTGCTCTACTCATTCAGTCTACTCAAGGAATAGTCAAAGTAGAAGGGTGGGTTAAGATTGTAAATTTTTTTTTTTTTTTCTTGTTTGGGCTTGTATAACATGAATGAGACAATGGCAGAGTTTCTTGAAACCTGGTACCGTAAGACTTCAACTATGACTACAATCTGAATTAAGGAAAAAATGTGAGCAACTTTTGCTCCATTTAACAAGGTTTCCCTGTTTCTTTTTCTTTTTTTTTTTTTTTCTTCCCCTTAAGTATCATAGAATTGTAGAATTGTCAGGGTTGGAAGGGACCTGAAGTAATCTTACTTTGAGCTCCTAGAATCTTTCCATCTGATTTTAGAGAAAGATTAAATGAGTCCTCAAACATACTCAGGGTGTAAAACATGCATCCATGTGGAAGTAAGTGTGGTCCTTTTCACATGCTCACCACTTGTTCTGGAAAATGTAAAGTTTATTTAGAAAGCCCAACATGAAACCCTCCACAAACTGTAAGGACATATAAGCAGAGATACATCCATATCTAAAGATACATGCCTTTAAATATGATAATGTCTGAAGTACCTGATGGTCTCTCCGTCACTTCTTTTAAACCCATGACTACATTATAAGAGTTCTTACTCTGTATAGTCATCCTTCTTGTGCTGTCCATCTTGCTCTCTCTGCCTGCTTCTTACGGACAACAGATCTTTATGCCAGCTCATGCAAGCAGTAACTAGTCAGACTGATAAAAGATGGTTTGTTTTCTTCATTTCAATTCGTATTTATTCATGCTTTTTTGTGAGTAAGAGAGGCACTTAAAACCTTGCATGTTTAAGTTACTATTGAAGGAGCTCCCTGTTTACGTTTTTAATAACCTTAGTTTCTAGACATTGACTTACACAAGAAGAGAATTTTTACAGTATATTTTATTGTTGGACCATGACACAGTTGCTGCAGAGAGGAATGCAGAAGGAAATGAGGTGCCATGGCTGTTCATAATCACAAAAATATTCTTTTTAGAAGGTGACCTGTTTCGCTTTTACACTGCATAGGTAAGATGTGATTTGAATGTGATCCAGTTGAGATACTACTTAGTTTTTTAGATTTTATTCTACATATGGCACGGGCCTTGCAAAATGGATACAGTCATGAATAAAACCACAAAACCAAGTTACATATCTCCATGAGGTAATTACAATTATATAGATGTGGTAAAACATAATGAAAACAGTATAGGTGTGTAATAAAATACTAGACCTATCCTATTTTGAAGACCTACGTGAACTGAAATTTAAAGAGACTATAAGGTTGCTGAGAAGTAAATCTCAATCCCCAATAACGAATCATTCCAAATCTAGTTATCTTGTAACAATTGCATTACTTTACAAACAAATAACTAGAATACAGAATTGGCATGCCTAAGAACATATGGCATAATGGATAATTTTTCTTGCCTTTAGCAGCCTGAAATTTCATATATGGATGGTGCTTAAAAAGTTCTCCTGACTCTTCCCATGGTGCTTTAATTTTGCATTCTAAACGCCATAACATTTTAATGTTTGGAAGAGTATGACCCGTTTTCTCCTGCTGCTGCTTTCTCTACTGTCTTCTGCCCACTCCAGTCCTTATTTTTTTTTACCTTTCCATATTCTGAGATCTTTATATATATCTACCTGTGTAGCTACATTAAGGTCCTTTTGAATAATCCTTTTAAAACATGAATTGTTGGTTTCTCTCAGCCAGTACATTCTTACTAGTTTTGGTTTACTCTGTATTTAGGAAAAGGAAAATAGGAAAGATAGACACAGTTGGTCAGTGGGTGCTTGTAGGACCTTGCTGTTATTATTTGGGGTGGTACCTAATAGTAAGCAGAACCAGCTGCTATTTAGCTGCATAATTTACTACAGCATATACTATGTGCATGTAAAGCAGCACATACTCCATTTTGCCTTTGCATCAGAAACAGACCTCATTCTATACTGATTTTTTTTCCTTTTGTACTTTTCAAAAGAATGTGGTAGATGAAATGGTGTAACCAAGGAATTAATGATTTTTTAAGGTGCAGTATTTACAATGAACAGGCAAAATAAAGACCTGTCTATAACATGCAAAATGTCTAATACAGCTGAAAGGGTGTGTGTGTTCACTTGGTGAATCAAGCTTACACTAGTGTGTCTCCTGGCTTCCAAAGTAATTTCATCATCTGGTACATGAGATAAAATACAGATGTTTCATGCTAGAAACACAAAGCTTGATTTTTTTTTTTTTTTTTCCCCCCTTTCCCTTTCCTGGCTTGCCTTGTCTTTTTAAAAGCCTGAAAAAGACACAAGGTCTGTTTCATTATTTCTGACCTGGACATGCCATATTAATGATCTCTGATTTGAGTTGATCTCTTTGCCCAGCATAAAATACCCTCAAAAGTAAATATAATTTTAGAAACCTGGTTTTTTTTTAAATGTTTTGGTTGTTGGAGTGTGTGCTAATAAAAATTCGTAAGACTGGTATATCATTTATCCTTACATAAGAAATATGAGTGAAAGCCTAAACATGGAAAAAATGTATATTCCACATTCACTGAGGTTTTTATCCTCATGCAGATGCCTTAGTCTCTAAAATGGAGAAAGAAAGTCAAACTCTATGTTGGTTTCTCCATTGCAGGCTCTGATGTGCAGGTCTTTAACTTATGTTAGCCTTGGAACCAAACAAAACAGTCTTTGTTTGCCAAAACTCACTTTGTCCCATATGGCACGTCAACACAGTCACCAATACTACAGTGGAACCCATTGAATCCATGTAACTAGAAGAGCCAAAGAGAAATGCCATCATTATTTGTAAATACCATTCAAGGTCTAATACCTCAGCTCTTCATTAGTAATGTTCCTAAAGAAAAATACTAAAATAGAAGACTAATGTGGTAAAACCTGACATAAACTACCAGATTTGGAAAACCTTCCTAGTTGGATTGTCTTTGTTTATTGTCTAGAGCAGGGCACGTGCAAAGCATGCTCTTGGTGTGATCTCATCTTTATTCCCATGACAGGGGCGAGGTTGTTTATTTCATATTTGACTCCCATGCCCAGCTTAATCTTTCAAAGTGGGAGGACTATTAGTTATCAGGCCTATATTCCTTTATTAGATTCTTTAATTCATAGAAGCATAGAATGGTTTGGGTGGGAAGGGACCTTAAAGGTCATCTAGTTCCAGGCCCTTTGGCACAAGCAGGGACACTTCCCACTTGGCCAGCTTGCTCAAAGCCCAATCCAACCTGGCCTTGAACACTTCCAGGCTTGAACCCCTCCCGGGGAGAGACCATCCACAACTAGCCTGGGCAACCTCTTCCAGTGCCTCACCACCCTTGTGGTGAAGAATTTCTTCCTGGTATCTAACCTAAATCTACCCTTGTTCAGTTAAAAGCCATTTACCCATCATCCACTCACTTCCTCCCCTCCTTTCCTGTAGGTCTCCATTAGTTACTGGAAGGCTGCTTTAAGGCATCCCTGGAGACTTCTCTTCTCCAAGCTGAACAGCCCCAACCCTCACAGCCTGTCCACATAAAGGGAGGTGCCCCAGCACACAGAGAATGGCCATTCTCTGGACCCTCCTGAGCAGGTCCATGTCTTTCTTACACTGAGGGCCCCACAGCTGAATGCAGTACTCCAGGTGGGGTCTCACCAGAGCACAGTAAAGCACTAGAATCACCTCCCTCAACCTGCTGGCCATACCTTTTTTTGATGCCAGCCAGGATGCTACTGGCTTTCTGGGCTGTGACTGCATATCTCCAGGTCATAATCAGTTTTTCATACACCCACACCCCTAAATCCTTTCAGCAGGGCTGCTCTTAATTCATACTCTGCCTAGCTTGTATTTGTGTTTGGCATTGCCCCAACCTATGTGCAGGACCTTTCACTTGGCCTTGTCAAACTTCATGAAGTTAGTGTGGACCCACCTCTCAAGCCTGTCAAGGTCCCTCTGGATGGCATCCTTTCCCTCCAGCATGTTGACCACACCACACAGTTTGGTGTCGCTGGCAAACTTGATGAGGGTGCACTCGATCCCCCTGCCCACGTCACCAACAAAGACGTTAAACAGCACCACTACTGAACCCTTGGGAACACCACTCATTATTGGTCTACACTTGGATATTGAGCCATTGACCTCAACTTTTCGAGCATGATCATCCAGCCAATCAATGTCTTTCCAACTTAAAGAGACAAGGATGTCATGCAGGACAGTGTCAAATGCTTTTCACAAATCCAGGTGGATGATGTCAGGTGCGTCTTCAGGCCCCAAAAGCTCAGAGGCAGCTCTGCCATGGTGCTACATCAATGTAAGTGTGTTGAGGATGCTGCACACTCGGTGGAAGAAACACATATTGAAAAACAGACAGAGAGGATGAGAGCCAAAAGCCAAATCTCAGCCACAGTCTTGCCTGCGCTGGGCTTGTAAACAAACATGAAGGTGTTCTAATATCCCCTGCAGAATGGACATGCTTCTTGGACCATGCCCATGCTGCACGACAGACTACTCTTAGAAACTGAGTTTGAAAACACATGTGATGGAAGTTCCTTATATTTTGCTAAGAAGAAATGACCCTGGAGACAATGAAAGTAGCGATAAACAAGCTTATGAACAAAACCAGCAAACTGGGATAAAATATTTGGAGACCTCTCCAGAGGAAGCAGTGAAAAACTTGGAAAGATGGAATGACTTTGCACCCATGTATGAAACAAAAAGTATTTTCTCTGTCCCTATAATCTCCTTTAAAACAAGTAATGGAAAAGAGGAGGCCCAGCAGAAGTGCTTAAGAAGATCCAGAGAGGAATCACTGTTCCAGGCCCAAGGAGTTATACTGTATAGGTATGGCAGCCAGAATCTCCACTGACAGTAAGTTTCATGGAGCAAAGGTAGGTTTGCATTTCGCCCATTCTTGTACTGATCCTACAGTATTGTTGGAACAAAGCAATAAAAGACAGTGGCTGACTCTCCTAAATTTGTTTTCAGAAAGCTTTTGACAATGAAGAAAAAAATTATATCAGATAGCAAAACTCTATTTTTTTTCTTTATAAATTATCCATTATCAAAACATTATCAAGGCGTGATATGTACTGCAGTCTTTAAATAGGAACTACCCTATTGGTGTCATGTTCTCCTAGAGTTAAATGTAGTTTTGCCCTGTCTGAATCCTTTATTTTTTTGTTAAAAATTTTCAGTGTAGAACCAGAATTTCAAATGCACATGGCACAATTGGAAATCTGGACTCAGCTGATATCTGCCTCTTGAATGCATCCTCAAAAGAAATGAGTGAGAGAGTGTTACTCCAGCCAAAACCCCAACCATTTAGATTCTGTGAATTATCAAATGAAAATGATTGTTGTAAGAATCAGATCACCCTACAATATATAAGCAAGAAACCTCACAGACTCTTGATATATGTAGTTATTCAGGGTGTAACTTCAGTAAAGACAGGGATGACTTTTAACATTTTGACCTGAAGGCTACTCCTACTTGGAAGCTTACCCTGGTAAGAAAAGGCTCAAAATATCACAAAGTGCATCATCACTTTCTCAACAGTAACATGGCACAGCTGCTGTCACCACTGCATGAACGCCAGCAAGTCTATCCAAGAGTAGGTGAAGAGCTTCCAGCTAGCTTCCCTGGGCTCCCACCACCAGCTGGAGCAGGGATTCTATGACTTTGGAAACATCACTAATGTTCAAGCCAGTACAGCTCTGAGAGAGATGTACCTTACAGTTTGAAATGCCCCAAAGTAAGATGTATTTTAACTGCTCAAAGCAAAGAGGAACGGCATGTGAGATGGAAAGAGGTTTCACAGCACAGCAATGCTGTTATACACCGAACTCCATCAGCCTACCTGCTGAAAAGAAAAAAGCTGACAAGTCACCTCATTTGACAACACGCAAAATAGGTAACCAATAAACAGATTAAACTACGGGTGTGCTATTTCCATGGTCTTAGATTAAAAAAATACTTATTCACATGTATGAAACACAAGGAACATACGACACAGGAATCAGAAGAAAATTTGTATTTGGTAGAAAAATAAAGTCATCTTAAGTAGTCTAATCTCTTGTTGCACTCAGTAAACATCACTGTCAAGTGCTTCTCATTCATTCTTAAAGACCTCCAGTGAAGGAACTCACCAAATCTCCTCAAAGATTCTGCTGTTACTGCATTATTCCATTTGAGAGCTCCCTTTTTTTTTCCCAGTGCTAAATCTAAAACTCATTTCCGCATTTTAAGTTTGCTGCACTTAGATATCTGACCTATTCCATACTTCTTTATGATTGTGTTTCTCTCAGCTTTCTCATCTGGTCTCAGATCCCTCCATTTGTCTTAGCTTTTCATTGTAAACATTTTTTCCCCTTGAATTCTGGTAGTCCTCACTGTTTCCTCTCTAATCAGCCCACTTCTTTCTTTGAACACTGTGCCCAAGACTGAATGTATTATTCCAGCTGATGCTCTACAAATATGAAGACAGTGAAAGCATTATATGACACTGATTTTTCTCCTTGTTTACAGTGATCAGCAAAGCAGCTATTGAAACTCTAGAGGAAATTTTACCCTTTGTTGGAGGGCATGGCACACTTATAATTCAAAAGTGCCACTTGCAATCCTAACTATTGAGATTACATGTGCTGTGAAGGTTTCACTTTGAAAGAATGAATATTCATAGCAAATGAGTTCTAATTGTGTGCTGAGTGATAAATTCACCATTAGCATTGCCTCATTTGGTAACATAACCTATTCGATTGTACTTTATATAATTGACATAATGGGAATGACAAATATTCTATCACACACTTTAACATTTAACAAGAAATTTGTGACAGTACTGGGATGTATTTGAAGATGCTTATGAAGGAAAATAATTTTTAAAATGAATAATGAATACAACACATTCTTTGCAACAGCTTTCAATTTAAAAAGCTTTTTTTTTTTTTTTTTTTTTAAAAAATTTTTTTTTTTTTTTTTTTTTTAACAGAGAGTTGGGTTTCCCATTCTATGGATGAGAGCACCAAGAAAGAACTGATTATTTTGTGAAGGTTGTGGAAATTGGCAAGGATGGACAAGAACTCCAGAATGTAGTTCTACATCCTGTGTTTTGTCCCTGAGACATCAGCTCGTGCCTACACTGTGGGGAGGCAGAAAAAGAAAAGAGCTTGCTTTTAAACACATGCTATGCACACAGAGATACACCTGTTTAATAATTTTTCTTTTCCTCCAACTTATGTTCAGTCCTGTGTAGTGAATTTTGGGTCTGGGGTAGTGAATTTGTAGCCACAAAACTGGTCTAAAATATAGCCTATGAGGTTCTCAGTACTTTAGGTAAGGAATTACCCGTACCTTAATCTATTGTCTGTCTCTTATATTTGTAATATTTTTTATAATTTTATCTTTTTTTT
>NW_008595557.1:0-3351 GCF_000691845.1 Merops nubicus
CCATCTTGGTTGGGTTGGTGGCCACCTGGGTGGTGACCACGGTGCCTCAGGGTCCGGTGGCCAATGGGGCTGGGCCTGGGGGGTCCTCCAGGGTGGCGTGGTCTTGATGAGCTTCATGATCACATGACCTTGAGGTCCTCCATGGCGTCATGGCCGTGGGGACCTCTGTGACCTCCTGGCCTTGAGGACCTTCCATGAGGTGATGGGCTTGAGGTCCTCCATGTTGTCTTGGCCTTGGGTTCCTCCATGGTGCCATGGTCTTGAGGACCTTCCATGGTGTCATGGCCGTGGAGACCTCCATGATGTCATGGCCTTGGGTTCCTTCATGGTGTCATGCCCATGGGGACCTCCATGATGTCATCACTTTGAGGTCCTCCATGTTGTCTTGGCCTTGGGTTCCTCCATGATGTCCTGGCCTTGGGGACCCCCATGGTGTCATGGCCTTGAGTTCCTCCATGATGTCATCACTTTGAGGTCCTCCATGTTGTCTTGGCCTTGGGTTCCTCCATGATGTCCTGGCCTTGGGGACCCCCATGGTGTCATGGCCTTGAGTTCCTCCATGATGTCATCACTTTGAGGTCCTCCATGTTGTCTTGGCCTTGGGTTCCTCCATGATGTCCTGGCCTTGGGGACCCCCATGGTGTCATGGCCTTGAGTTCCTCCATGATGTCATCACTTTGAGGTCCTCCATGTTGTCTTGGCCTTGGGTTCCTCCATGATGTCCTGGCCTTGGGGACCCCCATGGTGTCATGGCCTTGAGTTCCTCCATGATGTCATCACTTTGAGGTCCTCCATGTTGTCTTGGCCTTGGGTTCCTCCATGATGTCCTGGCCTTGGGGACCCCCATGGTGTCATGGCCTTGAGTTCCTCCATGATGTCATCACTTTGAGGTCCTCCATGTTGTCTTGGCCTTGGGTTCCTCCATGATGTCCTGGCCTTGGGGACCCCCATGGTGTCATGGCCTTGAGTTCCTCCATGATGTCATCACGTTGAGGTCCTCCATGGTGTCATGGCCGTGGGGACCTCTGTGACCTCCTGGTCTTGAGGTCCTTCCATGACATCATGGTCTTGATGACCCCCATGGTGTCACAGCCTTGGGTTCCTCCATGATGTCATCATGTTGAGGTCCTCCATGGTGTCCTGGCCTTGAGGACCTTCCTTGGAGCCTTGGCCTTGGAGACCTCCATGGTGTCCTGGCCGTGGGGACCTCCATGATGTCAGGGCCTTGAGGGAGCCGTGACCTTGAGGACCTTCCATGGAGCCATGGCCTTGGAGACCTTCATGGTGTCATGGCCTTGAGGTTCTTCCATGGCCTTGAGGTTCTTCCATGGCCTTGAGGATCTTCCATGGCCTTGAGGACCTTCCATGGAGCCTTGGCCTTGGAGATCCCCATCATGCCATGACTTTGGGGTTCTTCCATGGCCTTGAGGACCTTCCATGGCCTTGAGGTTCTTCCATGGCCTCGAGGACCTTCCATGGAGCCTTGGAGACCCCCATGGTGTCCTGGCCTTGAGGACCTCCATGACCTCGGTGATCTCCGTGGCCTTTGGGGACCTCCAAGGCATCATGGAGGTCCACGAAGACCTCCATGATGACCCCCGTTGGTGGGACCCCCACGCCGTGGTGGTGTCCTCAAGGTCCTCCACCATCTTGGGGAGCTCAGTGGTGCCCCGTCCTCGGCCGTGTCTTCTCCTCAGGGTCCTCCAGGGTGGCGAGTCCTCCATGATGTCCTCGGGACCTCCGCAGCGTCACCTTCTTCAGGACCTCCGTGGTGGCCATGGCCTTGGGGACCTCCATGGTGGCCCAGCCTCGAGGACCTGCACTCCATCATGGCCTCGGGGACCTCCACTCCATCGTGACCCTGGCGACCTCCATGGTGGGCCCATGGCCTTGGCGACCTCCGTGATGTCATGACCTTGAGGTCCACCATGATGTCGTGACCTTGAGGTCCACCATGATGTCGTGGTGTTGATGACCTCCATGTTGTCATGGCCTTGGGGACCTCTGTGATGTCTTGGCCTTGAAGTTCTCCGTGGTGTCAAGATCTGGATGTCAAGATCTGGATGTCCACCATGGTGTCATGACCTCGAGGTCCTCCATGATGTCATGACCTTGAGGTCCTCCATGGTGTCATGACCTCGAGGTCCTCCATGGTGTCATTGCCTCAAGGTCCTCCATGATGTCATGACCTCAAGGTCCTCCATGATGTCATGACCTTGAGGTCCTCCATGGTGTCATGACCTCGAGGTCCTCCATGGTGTCATGACCTCAAGGTCCTCCATGGTGTCATGGCCTTGAGGGCCACCATGTTGTTGTCACCTTGAGGACCACGCTGATGTCATGGCCTTGAGGAGCTCCATGGTGGCGTGGTCGTGCTGACCCTTGTGACGTCATGAGCTGGAGGACCAGCATGACCGCATGACCTTGAGGTCCTCCATGGTGTCATGACCTCAAGGTCCTCCATGATGTCATGACCTTGAGGTCCTCCATGGAGTCATGACCACAAGGTCATCCATGATGTCATGACCTTGAGGTCCTCCATGGTGTCATGACCTCAAGGTCCTCCATGATGTCATGACCTTGGTGACCCTCAGGATGTCATGACCTTGAGGTCCACCCTGATGTCATGACCTTGAGGAGCTCCATGGTGGTGTGGTCGTGATGACCCTCATGACCTTGAGGTCCTCCAATGACGTCATGACCTTGAGGTCCTCCAATGACGTCATGGCCTTGAGGTCCACTATGGAGTCATGACCTCAAGGTCCTCCATGATGTCATGACCTTGATGACCCTCAGGATGTCATGACCTTGAGGTCCACCATGGAGTCATGACCTTGATGACCCTCACGAGGTCACGACCCCGAGGACCTCCATGGTGTCATGACCCTGAGGTCCTCCATGGAGTCATGGTCACGATGACCCTCATGATCACATGACCTTGAGGTCCTCCATGATCACGTGACCTTGAGGTCCTCCATGACGCCATGTTGTTGATGACCTCCATGGAGTCGTGACCTTGAGTTCCACCATGATCACGTGACCTTGAGGTCCTCCAATGGTGCCATGACCTTGAGGTCCTCCAGGATGTCCTGACCTTGATGACCCTCAGGATCACGTGACCTTGAGCTCCTCCAGCGGCGCCATGGTCTGGATGACCTCCGTGACCTCATGACCTTGAGTTCCACCGTGATCACGTGACCTCGAGCTCCTCCAATGGCGCCGTGACCTTGAGGCCCTCCTTGATCACGTGACCTTGACGCCCCCCGTGATCACGTGACCTTGAGGGCCACGCCCACCGTGACCTCCCTTCCCCCACTCCCCCGCCCTTGCCCCTCCCCCTCCCCCCAAAAT
>NW_008595558.1:0-2500 GCF_000691845.1 Merops nubicus
AAGGATTCTATGATTCTATGAAAAGGGCTGCAGGTCCCAGTTGACTTCAATGCTTTGCCACCCCTGTCTCAAGGTACTTTTGTTGAATTGTTTTACATACACTGGCAGGCACCTTGGTCTGAAGGGAAGAGCTTAGCTCCTGGCCCTTAGCCGCACTGCACGAATGCTCTCTCTTCCAGGCTCAGACTAGTTAAAGCTGGCTGAATTTCTCTCATACGCTGTCTGCTCATGTGGTTCGTGCAACTGCATTTCATATGGCCTCAGAGCCATCTGCTGCTGATGTCAGCTTTAGAACATTCATCTCAGAGTAACGTGCTACCTCCTAATCCTTAGTAACAGTTCTCCTTTCCGCTCTCCCCCATGCCCCAGAGCAGGGAAGATTAAATACTGAAAGATTGGGGTGAGTGACTTGCTGAAGGTCAGATAGAGAGCAGCAACAGCATCAGGAATTACAATCCACACTTCAAAGCTCTATTTACTAAAAATCCTTCCTTTTTTTTTTGACCATCCTTAGTCTGGTATGCATCCATTGGAAAGTGTAAAGCATAAGGCTGCCATTATGCTGTGTTTATCTGCCCTGCATTCCTGTTCAAAGAACCTGCCACAGACATTCAGTTGCATTCTATTTCTATACAGCTGTTTCCAATGACGAAATATTGGAACATTTTT
Organism: Merops nubicus; assembly: GCF_000691845.1. NCBI lineage: Eukaryota > Metazoa > Chordata > Aves > Coraciiformes > Meropidae > Merops > Merops nubicus. The sequence goes on from NW_008595558.1 coordinate 670, forward strand.
CTTTGCCTTGAACTTCATTCACACAAGCTTAACCTTCTTAAGATGAACATCTGTGAAGCCAAGCCTTAGATCCCCTTGGTCTGTATGGAAACAGAAGTTCAGGAGGAACAGCACTGAACTTCCTACTAGGAGATGTTCCTGCCCCATTGCACGTAAAAGGAGGAACTTTTCTGCTCTCAAGTAAAGCTGCTGTCACGTTCTGCTGAAGTAGGTAGCTTCTCTTTTTGTTCAGACCATTTCCCTTCCTTCCACCCCCTCCATCTCATTTGCCTTTTGCCTGTTTCTTACATCATTCTGCTTACTGATGTGCTTGTGCATTGTCATTATATCAACTTGACTGAAAAATTTACACAATTACAAATGTTTGTTTATGTGTATATATTTACATGTTTGTATTGCTTTGGTGTGGAAAGTAGAGTGGTATTTTCAGTGAGAGTGAAATTCAGTTGGCCATGTATATGCTGCTGCAGCAAGTGAGGAGACAAATGGCAGTTCATGAAATTATGAAAGTGGTGGCTGGTGGGTAATGCAAGGCCCAGATGACTTATTTGCCCTCAGTACTAAAACAAGTAGTGACAAGTAGCCTTTGATTGCAAGACAAGCAGCAACAAAGATCTTGACAAATGGACAAGAAGTAGAACCTGCAGCTGAAAAGAACAATTGCAATGATTCATCTTCCCTGATCTGCTCTTTATGATCATCTTGAAGGGGAGTAGCAGATTCAGGGCTCCAAGATCTCCCTGATAATGAAAGAAGGTGAAAAAATGAGGTAGATGAATTCTGTCAAGATTAAGGGCACCTCTATTAGGGGTAATCTTTCTTTTCACAGCACAAAAAAATAATCCCAAAACCCCAGTCTTGATCTTTGGATTATTAAAAGAGACAAAATTAATATTAGTAAGCCAAAGATCATTATGAGTGCTTGGAATAGTCACTGGAAACCTAATTCCATTACTTCAGTCATTGCCCTTGATTCTGGCTAATGTTCTCCCCCTCAATCAGTTTTCCAAAAGCCTGAATGCTAGAGGTAGACCCTGTTTATCATACTTGAATCTTGGGTTTACTTGCCACCAGCACACAGTTTAGACTTCGCTACAACCAACAAGAACTTTACTGCTTTTCTGCTGGGTGGTTTTGTTTGTTCGTTTGTTTTGTTTTTGTTTTTTTTTCTGGATGATCCTTTAACAGAAGGGAAAACATGCTGTGAATACAGAACTGATCTTGAAATGCTCCATTTGGGCTGCTCAAGAGAAAAAAAAAAAAAAAAAAACAGCATGAAAAATCTGAAGTAGTCAAACATGGACAGATGAAATAAGAAAAACTGCAAGGATCAGCGAAGAACTGAGAATTAAACAGTGATGTGTGTTGGCCATAATTTTTGTATTTGTATCTATTTACCTATACCCAAGCAGTCATGTATCTATATATTGGATATCCAGGTTGGAAATTGATGTGGAAGCTGAGAGAGTTAAACTCATAATCACACTTTAAAAAGCTTATAAAATTAAGGAAAAAAAAATATGTTTGGGTATTTAGTATCATACAGAGTGCATACAAAAGAAAAGTTTTGAATCAGAGTAAATATATCATGTCGCAGTTCCAATGGACAACATTATGGCAATTTTTCTTAAAGAAATACACACCTTTGTAGGTGAAGGGTGGTTTATTTCCACTGTTTGGAAGTAGTTTGAGAGTATTCTAACTTTCAACTTTCATTTGATTGTGTCAATGAGGAAAATGGAATCTTAAATACTTTGCATTGTACCAAGTACACGGTTCACATTTTCTTAGAACAAGATTTACAAGCATGCACTAAAACCTCATTGACTTT
>NW_008595559.1:0-276 GCF_000691845.1 Merops nubicus
GGAGACATCAAGGAAGGTCTTGGGGACCTGAAGAGGGTCTTGGGGACGTCAAGGAAGGTCATGGGGACATCAAGGAAGGTCATGGGGACATCAAGGTTGGCCATGGGGACCTCGAGGTGGCCCATGGGGACATCAGAGAAGGTCATGGAGACCTCAAGTTGGCCATGGGGACGTCAAGGAAGGTCTTGGGGACATCAGGTTGGCCATGGGGACCTCGAGGTGGTCATGGGGACATCAAGGAAGGTCATGGGGACATTAATGGGGTCTTCAGGACAT
>NW_008595559.1:605-941 GCF_000691845.1 Merops nubicus
ACCGTAGGGAAGGTCATTGGGACATCAAGGTGGCCCATGGGGATCTCAAGGTGGTCTTGGCGACATCAAGAGGGTCTTGGGAACATCAAGGTTGGCCATGGGGATGTCAAGTTGGCCCTGGAGACATCAAGGAAGGTCTTGGGGACCTGAAGAGGGTCTTGGGGACGTCAAGGAAGGTCATGGGGACATCAAGGAAGGTCATGGGGACCTTAGGGAAGGTCTTGGGGACCTCGAGGTGGCCCATGGGGATCCCAAGGTTGGCCATGGGGACATCAAGGTTGGCCCTGGGGACATCAAGGTTGGCCCATTGGGACCTCGAGGTGGTCATGGGGACAT
>NW_008595560.1:0-24689 GCF_000691845.1 Merops nubicus
ATATATATATATATATATAGCATTACTGGCAAGCAAGTATTCTTTAATCCATTTTTTTTAAGGAACTAAAAAACATACATGAACACTTATGTACTGGAAAGAAGAGGGCACTACATGTGAGGCTTGCTGTAATAAGGTTCTGATCTGGACCAGAGCTGGGGCTCACTGTAACCCAGAGCAACTGCTAGCATTAATTACAAGGCTGGTAGGTTGTGACAATCATCAGTATCTAGGAGCCTGAGCCTGCTGGGATAAGGAATACTTAGAAGTCTGGGCTGTTTTATCACTTTCACTGAACCTTTCAATAATTTGAGTGGTGAAGAGGAGGAAAGTGGAGAGAACAGATTGTTTCTCTTAAGATCGGAGTTCCCCTCCAATGCTGGGAACGGGATTTTGGCACGTTGCTCATTGTTTGATTCTCTTGGCTGGAAGCAGGAAATATTTTAGAGCTTTTAGTTCAGTTCACTATCTATCTGGCTCCCCTAGAGCCATATAACAAATAACTATTGGAGGTGTTTATTCTGGTGCATCCTATGTGGAGGGCAAAGATGAGTTGTGAAAATGTGGGTATATCAAATCTTGTATATGTTTAGCTGTGGGGAGTGGTGGAGAAAGAATCCTTTGTTCAACTTTCATTCTGCTTCTGGGAGGTCTAGACATGAAATATGGTGCTTACCTGTATACATGAAAAATGAGAAGCAGTTAATTGCTTTCTGTTGTGGTCCTTTCTCTACTTATGATGCTTCTCTAAAGATTCATTCTAGCATCTTCATGGTGTCTTGGTGACATGTGAGAAGACAATCAATGTGCCTGGCTTGGCAAAAATCAATCTGCAAAAAGGTGTGGGAGAATCTTTTAGACTGCTAGATGTATGAATCAAAAGAAAGTATTTCCAGTGAGATGTGCAGAACAGAAGTTTTAAAAATATCTGTTGACTGGGATCCCAAGGGAAAGTTAAATGTAAATGTGATTTAGAAGGCAGTATTGACAGCCCTGGAGAAGGCTGAAATGTTCTGATTTTTGATGAAAAAGAAAGATAAATATTTTGACATTTTCAAGGAACATTTTCTCAGTTTTCTACTGGTTAGAGAGCTCAAAAAGTTTCTGTTTTCCTGAAACACTCAGATTAAATTAAAAGACTTTGAAGTGCTTGAAAGTATGCTATTTTTTATTGTTGTCCTAGAAAGCTATAACAATTTTTCTGGATTTTTTTGATCAGCTCTAGTTAGTCTGTTATCAAAGTATATCCCACTAGCCATATGCTGCCTCAGTTCTTCCTCTGGTTTTCAAAGTGCCAAATCCTCTGCAACAAAAATTTTCCCTCCCTGCTGTGTTTCTCACACTTGCCCTAAAGAATGGGAGGAAAATGGACTCCTATTGCACTCAAACGTTGTTGACTAAGAAAACATGGTTTGACAAATTTTCTTTTATGCTTTCTTAGCATATAATTAATTAACCAAATTATATTTTAGACAGGTGAACCCTACAGTTTATATTTTCATATTTGCCGTACATACATTTTTTACTTCTGAAGATCTTCTCATAGGTATAAGAAGGAGAACTTCTTGTCCTTGACCTCGTATTCCTTTTGTTATTCTTTTTCTGGTCAAAATGGCTATAACATCACCCTTTATTACTGTTATTGTTAAAATTTCACGTCACATTACAATGGAGCATTTGTGTAATCAGTTTCGTTTCTCTAAAGTTCTGTATGAACCAGTGAGGGGGTAGATGCTCTCTTTTTCTATAATTCTTTCTATCACATTATTTCACATTTTGTAATACTTTTATCTTTAGATTGTCCCAGGGCGGTAGATCATTATTCTTTTCATTTTAAGAGTGAGCAGCTGGCTTGCAAAGAATAATTAAGTTCACACAGAAGAATTGTAGCAGAATTAAGAAAGAAAACCTGGTGCCTGGTCTGCTGTGGTTTGGGCTGTCCTCCCTTTGCTTTGCTTGAGCAACAGAAATGTGGTGAGTCAGTTCCAGAGGCATGGAGACCTCTTCCTTGTCTCTACTTGTAGGAAGTAAGAGTTGCAGCCAGTCCTGGATAAAGGCTTCTTGTTTGTCATTCATTATTAGCAGTAGACCATCTTATATTTAAAGGAATTAGGTAGAAACTTTTCCTCCATATTTCTTTTGCATTTTGATTTGCATTTGAAAGAGCTTAACTTCTGAAGTGATATTGAACTGTAGGGTTTCTCTCTCTGAGCTGTGAGGATCACAGCCTAGGAAAGCTGAGGACAGAATTAAAGAGCATGAACTGAAATCAAAAGCAGTAGGAGTCATTATCTGTTGTATTTGTTTGTTCACCACATATGGGTTACGTTCTCTAACAAGCATTAAAAAGCAGGTAGGAGCCCATGAAGGGGAAGGGTTGACAAGGGCTATTCAGGTGGAGGATGGCCCAGCCAAAGGCAGAATGTGTCTGCAGAGAGTCACTGCTGGGAGTGAGAAACTGCTGCTATGGCAAGGGTTGTGCATGAGCTGCATGGACTCCACTGCTGCTCAGAAAGATGCTGAGTGGGCTCAACCCATGCAGGCCTATATTTGCCTCGCCTGCAAGGAGGTGGTGGCATAAGATTAGTTAACATCTGTCCTGCTTGATGTCATCACTTCTTTAGTATTTCATGGTTGAATGAAACCTGGCTTCTTGTGCACAGGGTTTTCTGAAGATATTGGTATAAGAGTAAGGGCTAGGCCCATTCACCCCAAACCATTAAATGATGCTGGGTCAAAGAAGGCCATGTGTTTCACTGATACAATGGCTATAACTTGTGGTGATTCTGCTTGAGTTGACTTTTTAACTTTGCTCTTGGGGCTGATAAAGCGAAAGTGAGATTTAAGGAAGGATTTCAAAGAGAAGGCAGCTTGTAACCAACCAGAAATAAAATAATGCTTATGATAGGATGATATATATTCCCATGCTCGTGCCTATGGCTGTTTTGGGGCGTTCTTTTGGGATTACCAGTGAGATGAACAGCTCATTAAAGGCTGCCTCCCTTGCTGCTGCTAAAAAAAGATCATAGAGAAAAGATAGCTCGTAGTGGTCCTTGTAGATAGGTAAATGGACATTGCCACCCCCCTACTCCTTGCCTGCTCTCAACAGGCAGAAAGCTGTGCTGGCACAGGACTGAGTTACGGAGAGTGTTTGCCACCTCTGCATGGCTTTGGCCATGGCAAACCCTGTGGCCACCTACTAAGAAAAAGGAGATTTTGGCCACTCAGGCAGCATGCAGATTCTCCAATTGCCTGTATGGCTGTTCCCAAGTCACTTTGTGCCTTACTTCATCCCTTTCTTAAACAGAGATAATATTCCATCATCACACAGGGTTATTTGTAAGTACAAAGAAAAGTATTTAAATAGTACAGGAAGGGAAAATATATGCAGTGCTGTAGTTCAAGTGTTTCCACACTGGATTCAGTTGTTGTCAGGGTAATATTTGTCAAATCCCTTGCAAAATGCACTGGTGACACACATGAGCACTGCTTGCAATGTGTGGTTCCTTCTTTCTTTTTCCATCCACAAGGATAAATTTTGTAGTTTATATTATTTCCTGTGGGACTACTTGCAGGCAAATACATAACTGTACACATACCCTGTGCTTTGATTTGATACAAGAATCTGAGCAGCATAATGACACATCTGAGGATTTTATGCACCATTTTGTTTGTGATTTCTTAACATAACAGGAAAAAACTTAAAAATTTCTATCAGACAGGTAAAGCAGGAAGCAATCTGTGCTGAACTAAGACAAAAAAAAACTAAATGAACTAAAAGCAAGATTAAGGTGTCATTTTTTAAGGTTTTATTTAGGTTTAAGGTTTTTAATGGTTATTATATTACTTGTGTGACTCACTAGTTTCCTATACACCAGCAGAAACTAGAGTTGAAAATCAATTTCTAAAATCAAAATTAAGTACCATAATTAGGTTTGTCTCTATTCCAAGGCTTAAGAAATAAAAGAGGAAAAGAATTGCCTGAATTTAAAACATTGTCTCTTATGCAATTATATTTTAAAGTGCTAGAATACTTCCCTGTGTGCAAGGATGTGCTGAGTCTCAGTGTCTAGCATAGGACTTATTTCACTGCCATTTCTTGTGCTTCCACAGTTAAATATCTATTTCATGCTGATATTTAGCTCAACAACTCATTCTCTCTTCTCTTGACCTGTTGTGCCACACATATCAAGTTGAATGCCATCTATCACATCAAATAATAGCATAGCAGAAAATAGAAGTGATAATTGTATGGCAGAGGGCAGGTACACCATTTTGGGGGCCTCACACTTAAAGGAGATCCTCAAGAAGAAATGCTTGCATTTTATTTCTTTACTGCTCTGAAGTCTTGTGACATTGCATATGAAATTCTTCATGCCCTCTGCTAGAAGACCATTCTGCTATGCATCAGAAAAGGTGACAGAGGAGATGTCTGCATGCAGTATTTTGTGTTTTAAGGGGAAACCATGCCTGGGGCAAACTTGTAATGTCACAGCTGGGTTTCTGATAACTTTATATCTAAAAGAGAAAAGATTTGGTACAGGAAATATTAAAGGGAGTAGAAAAATTTAAATTGGAATAGAAAAGCACAAACCTCTGCCATCCTTAATGTACAGCATTTCACTTTCGCTTCTTTCTATTTTTATCCCATCTTTCTTAATCTGATTCTTTGCTTCTTTGTTTGTTGTTGGTTTTTTTTTTTCCTCTTCTCTGTAGCAATTCTTTGTCAGGATACGAGACTGTTCTCAGAATCACTATGCTCTATTCCAGCCATTGACTTAGAAACTCCAAGGAAGCATTTAGCTTTTAAGGAACCCAGGTTTCTGCATCTTTAAAAATTAAGCTGAAGTGCTAGGTGCTTTTTATTATAAAAAAAAAAAAGTTGTTATGAAACATCAGAAATAGTAAAAAAAATATAATAAGTAGAAACTTACATACTTGGCACTGGTGAGACCACACCTCAAATATTGTGTTCAGTTTTGGGCCCCTCATGCAAGAAGGATATTGAGGTGCTAGAGCGTGTCAAAGAGGAGCAATTAAGCTGGTGAAGGGTTTAGAGGACAAGTTGTTATGAGGGGCTGAGAGATCTGGGGTTATTTAGCCTGGAGAAATGGAAGCTCAGGGGAAACCTTCCCGCTCTCTACAACTCCCTGAAAGGAGGTTGCAGCAAGGTGGGAGACAGTCTCTTCTCCCAAGTTAGAAGTGATAAGACAAGAGGAAAGAGCCTCAGGTTGTGCCACAAGAAGTTTAGGTTGGACATTATGAAAAATTTCTTCACCAAAATGCTAATGAGAAACAGGCTTCTGAGGTAAGTGGTGGAGTCACTATCCATGGAGTTATTTAAAAGATGTGCAGGTGTGGTACTTGCGAACATGGTTTATTGATGGGCTAAGATATGTTAGGGTTATGGTTGGACTTGATGATCTTCAGGGTCTCTTTCAACCTAAATAATTCTATGATTCTATTCTGTGACAACTTTTCATCTGTATTGTAACTGCAACAGAGTGAGTTCTGCCCTGGCCAGAAGGGAAGTCACAACGGAAGTGCTGACTGGGTGTTCTGCCAATGACTAGGCCCAACAAGAATGATACAACCAGCAGAAAGGCAAACCAATAAATAGAGTGTATTGTAAACAGGAAAGTCATGACATGAATGACCGCTGGGGGTGCAAACAAGTCAGCCAGTTCATATATGATCAACACCACCCCCAATGATCCCAGAAGAGACACGATTCGACCCACAACAGGCGGTATAAACAAAGAGCCAAGGCTTCCCATAGATGGCAAGGGAAACAACCAGATCACAAAGGTAAACATATAAGAAAAAGGTGCCCACATGGCGACTCTCACCTATTAGCCCATGTTCACAAAGGTCTAAACAGACCAGGGCCCAGCCCCAGGTAGAGTCAGGAGGTCTGCCCTGAGCCAGGAAGCTCTGTGGAGTGCACTCCACAGACAGACACTCCTGACTCCCTGCAAGTGGTCCCAGCTTTTATCCCCAAGCAGACACCTGACCTTTGTCAATTCCATGCGGGACCCCTGGGGCTCATTTCCCTTATGGGTCTCCCTGCAGGGCCGGCCGCACCCTGGGGGGAAGCTATAAGGCAAACTCACCACCTCTTTATGAAGGGCTGTGGGAATCACCCGTGTGTCAACCTTAATTTGGGGCTTGGGGTTCAAACCCCAGCATTTCACTGGGATAACTATCCCTTCTGCAGGAGTAGCCATGGGTTTCCTATAAGAATATGGCCTGTTGTAACAGGACAGCGAGCAGTTGTCCATTTGCTTCTAACAAAGAATGAAAAATCAGGTCGTTACAAAACTTTGTGACTTCCATCTGTATTTAACTGCCATAAGGTCTGAATGTCTAAAATTTGTATTTTATGGATGGAATAGCAGACATTAATGTTCCTGCCTTTCCTAATATTCTGGTCATTAAATAATATGTCTTGGCATCATCTAATTGTGTAAGGTTGTGTTGGGGATGGGAAATAATGATTGCTTATACAGTCAAACAAATCAATATCTTTTGTTGTCGAATACTGAAAAAAAAAAAAAGAGGCAAAAAAAATAGCAGCTAGCTACCTTAGTTTCACATCATAAGCTGTGTTCCTGTATCCACAGCTGTGATGAATGTTAATGTATAAACCTTGAAGCAAAGTGGTTGTTTTAAGTCTTTGGTATTTCATTTTTAACTTGTTCCATCTCCTGTCCGTTTCACTGGTAAGAGAGTTCTGGAACCCCTGAACGGCTGATCTTTTCATTTGTCTTTCTGTTCTTACAGGAAAGGTATTATTTATGACTGAACTGTATTTGTATTTTAAATGGTCCTGTCATCACATTTTATAAGTATGGTGTGTATATATTCAGCTCGAGGTAGGAGAGAAACAGAATCCACAGCTAACATCTATCTTCACCACAGGTGTGTGAGGGGGAGGTTGACACCCTGCGTGTGCACTGTGAGACGTTATCCCTTAACAAGAGAAGATTAATGCTCTGTCTAAAGCTAAGCTGCTCTTCTTCCCATGTGCTGCTTAAGTAAAACAGCAATGTTAAACTTGAAAGAGGAGGCTGACCATCAGAAATACTAGTGATACTCAGTGCTTACAAACAGTTGACAAGGTGTCTGAAACGACCATCTGCTTTGGTACTGAGCATCAATTGCCTTTTCTTACAATGTTGGGGAGACGTCATAGAAATAATAGGGTTTAACAGCGTAGCTACTCTATGCTTATACCCCTGTGTCCACTTGTGGTAAGCCCAGTTCTTCTCAAAGAGGCACAAGAGCGCAATTTAATATATAGCATAGATGTGGTTTGGTTTACTGAAAGCCACCCACTCATTTGCAGCAATAAGCTCCTTGTAAAATTTACTCTTAACTGATTGTCTCCTGTCTGTGATAATACTGCTGCTCAATTGCATGCATCTCTCTGCCCTTGTAATGTAGCACTTCAGTGAGCAAGCTAAAGTATATATTGCTCCTGTGAGCAGACAGCAGCTGGGAGCTCCAGTTCTTCTACAGCAGCTCAGCTTGTAGCATTTCTGTAAAATGCAGGCTTTGTTATGGTTACAGTAAAATATTAATAATCATAAAATCCCTGGGTACCTGTACAGACCTAATAAACCTATTGACAATGTATGGCAGACTACTGCATGATGGAGCTGTAAGAAAATGGCTTGTGTTCTGGCCATTGCTAGACTGTAGGGTTTGGATGGATCTGTAAATGCATGCAAATAGTTAAAATGCATTCCTGATTAGAATCAGAATTAAGTATTTGGCAAGATTTATTCTTCCTGATCTAACATTTCCAGTGGGTGGAGAAAATTACCTCCTTATTGCTTTGTCATTATTCCTTAAATGAACAATGGTTTTTGGTTTTTTTTCCCCTTTAAGTGGGATGAATTGTGGCTTTTTATTGCTCCCTATTTTTTCCTGAATAAATAGTTCAGTAAAGCTGCTAATGTTGATGATAGAAGTCATAAAAAGGAGGTTTTATTGTTTAATGAGTGTTTCCTTTGATTTTCTCAGCAGCTGAATATACATAAGACTGTATAAATAGTTGCTTGAGAGAATATACCCTTTTTCAGTCGTAGCGCCATGATTTCAAATTATACTTATTCTCTTCATAAAAACATGGGAGCAGAGTGGGAGAGGTGTTCTACTGTTTATGCATATAATATGTAAGAGGGTTTTTTTTTCCTGTTCTTCTTACTTTAACATTTATAGTGTTGGTTAAGCAATGTAATGATGTTGCTTCTCCTTTTCTACACTCCCCCCTCCAGTGATATTCCAGTTAGAAACAAGATCTCTGATTTCTTCCTAAATTTTCAGGCCATCTTTCTTCCTTCTGCTCCTATCCCTCCATTACAGGGCTCTCTGTCATCCCACAAATGTGAAGAGTGGTGCGTATTTGCTATGAGACATGATAGAAGATTTTGCACCATGGAGGATCCATCTTACTATAAGCTCAGAGTTCACAGAGTTGCAGTCATGTTATAGACAGATAGTTCTTCTATATCAATCATACTCTATATGAGACATGATTTTACTCTGTCTTGTGGTCTTGTAACTTTTTGACTGCTAGGATTAACTAAATGTCTAAATTGGAAGCAATTAAAAAATATTCTCTTCCCAGAAATATTACCAGTTACCAAATACTTTGTCAGCAGGTTTTCAATGTCAAACAAAAACTGAACATATACCTCGAAGTTTCCTTGGCAAAAAAGTCACTATCTAAGAATCTCAATTCAGTTAACCAACTTACTATTTTAAAATGTGTTAAAGGAATTCTTTGAACTCTATAATCTTAATGGAATTGAGCATTATACACCTTCAGGCTCAAAGCTTGGGCAATGCCATGCAGCTCCAGTAAGTTGGATGTTCTGTGTAAGTGGGAGTGGAATATCTTCCCTTTTGAATTCTTACACCCTAGAGAAAATAGTTTTAGCCATTCTCTGAAAATCCTGGGGCAGAAAAGTGTTTCCTTGGCCCCAAGAGCCCTATAACAAGATTGCTGTAGCTGTATTTCATTTGCTGTGCATCTATTAATTTTGATTTGCTCTTTACCACAGAATAAAAGAGCAGAAATTATTCTTGTATGTGTACATGCCAAATGCAATCCTGCACACAGGAGAGCAGTGGTTCTCCCACACGTTGGTACCTCCACAACTGTAGGTGGGAGGGCAAGGGGCAGGATTTGTCCTATAATATAAAATACTATCATCAAAGACAATACACAGATATAAACCCTGTAAGTTTACAGCTTTGGTACTGCCTCTGGATGGGAGGAACACCAGGTTAGTCATATGTCTGGAGTTAAAAAGGTATGTTTCTGCTTATTGCTATTAGAACTGAAGAAAGGCACAGGGGTTAAAGCTGAAATATGTGACAAAAGGAATATAGTACATCTTTGTTTCACTGTAAAAATAGGCATTCATAAGCACTTCTCAACTCCAAATGTGAAGTAAGTTGTAATTGAAGAGGAAAAAGCACGCTTAGGTAGGGCAGATGTTAAAGATTAATTGGAAAAAAAATCCCAATGTCAGTTTTGTATTTCATGGATTCATTATCAAAGAAAAAACAAAGTCCTTGACTGAGTCTTAAAGCCTTCAGAAAAGCTTGTATGACATCAGCAAGTGAACTGAACAGCTATGATGTCTTTCTGTTGTGAACTGAAACTAGGTAACAAAAATATCTCTGACTAGGTCCCAAACCACTAGAACAAAGTAAAATCCATTGCACTGAAACATGTAAAACACCTGTTCCTTCACCTTAATAGTTAAAATACATCTCTATTTTTGGTGTATCCCTTTCCTCTCCTGCAGTGCTGTGTATCTTGTATTTGAAGTGCTGCTGCTTCTGTTGCATGCTGGCAAATCACAGAGAACCAAGGAGTTAAATTTCAGAACAGGAGAAGAGGAGGTGAGCTGTCTGCTACAGTAGTTTACTGCAGCTTCCTTTCATACTGACACATATGTAGTTTGTGGTGACAGTGCTAAAGAACTGCAGACAGGCATTTAGCAGACTGGATGTGAGCTGGATGCAAAGATGCCTCACCCTGGACTTCCTGCTGGCAGTATGTAAATACACCTGCAGACTGGCCACACTGGGTGCTCGGTTGGTTGTTTTTGTTTTTTTTTTTTTTTCAGAAGACAGCATGAAAGGACCTGACAAAGCAACAGCATAGTTGAGAGACCTTAACCAGCATTAGATTTGTATCTCAGTTGTGGGGGAAGTTTTTTGGTATTTTTTTTGCGTGCTGCATATTCAGACTGAAATCTTCATCACTACAATGTTTGCCTCTATCTGGTATGCCAAGAAGCTGGGACGCAGGTTTGTGCATAACGCCAGGAAAGCAAAAGCAGAGAAGGTATGTTCCTAGTGGGAATATAATGCCTTATGTCTCATGCAAGCTGCCTGCTGGCATCCTGTGGTGTGTCTGGTTATCTTTTCTAATACCCTGAAAAACAACCTATTGCTATTCATGATTTCATGCGAGAATCCTCGAATACTTTACATATTATTAAATATAGGGGAGAAGATCCTTTTGAAAGTCTTTATGTCCTCTTTTATTTATTGTTTTACAAGATAGGCAGCTGTACATCTGGTATGTTGTGTGTTAAGGGAACACTCCAGTGAACTTGTTGCTGTGCTGCATTATTTTTACTAGTACAATATTAGGCTTGTAATCAACCGTTGATTGTTTGCTGCTCGTATGTTTGTTTTTTTTTTTCAAGTGTGTGATAAATTAGAATGTAATAACATGTTAAGTATTTATAATGTTTGGGAATTTTGTTTTGTGATACTTGTTGAAACGGTGCTGCAGAATGAATCCCTTTCATTTAAAAAGATATAGGTATGTAAAAATGGCCAGTACTACCTTCCAGTGTTTTTCTTCTCATAAGATTTAACTATGTTTAACCAGCTGTTTTCTGGAAAGTCCTTGTAGATAAGATTCTCTTGCCTTCTTTCTCCATGGGCAAAACCTAAAGTGTTTTAGAATTTGCATTAATGATAATTGGGGGCTATCAAGGCAATTGCCTTTTGTTCTAAATATAGAAAACATTTAGCTAATAGACTTGCATTCCAGTTTTGTCTAAACATACAAACCATTTTCAAAATGTGACTAATTCCTCTTTTATAAACTCAGCATTAGACTGGGGGGAAAAAAACTTCAATGTAATGTTATAAAGTTACCTCATTAGTCTGGTAATGATGGCTTCCTCTTTTCTTTGCTGTCTTTGATGTAGTCAAAGAATTTATAAATGGGTTGCTTTATTATTTCTTTGATACATCTTATGCTATGTAATATAACCACCAATCCACTAAGTAATTATCCATTGCCTAAACTCCTCTCTAACTGGAAAAGCTCTTCAACGAGAGAAAAGCTGATGATGTGGAACTAAGGTAGCTAGCTTTTTTTTTTTTTTTTTCCCCAGTACTAGACAACAAAAAGATGCTGTGTGGTAATTTTGAAATTAAATATCCAAGCCATTGGAAAGTTATCCAAATAATAGTGATTTATATATTTCACATTGTATGCATAGGGGAAGATAGAAACACAGATAGGGGACTGTCAGACTTTCTGTCTTTAATCATATTTCAACAAAGAGAGTGTCATATAAACTCTGCTGCTGTTTATGTGTTGCTATGGGAGAAAAAAAAGTTGCAGACTGGATCTTCATTAGTCCAGAGGGGCTCCCTCCAGAGGAACATTCGCTTTCAGGCTTGCTCTAAGATGACAGTAGCAGGATGAGTGGACACATTCCAATTCTGACACAGTGGGGCTCACTCAGCAGCGTTAAAACCAGATTTAGTATGAGTTGTTTAAAATATGTATGATTATAGATTATTCCAAACCTTGAGTAATTTCATAAAACAATGCCAGTATTCACTAAGAAAATATTCTTCTCTGTAGAGTCTTGTAACATAGACTAATAGATTGCTTTAAAAATTTTGCCTCTCACTTTGTCTTAAGGTATTTGAAAAATTTCTGTATAAATCTATTATAATGCTACTTGCACGGCTCTGTAGGACTTTTAAAATAATCGAAACAACTGAGGTCCATGCTATTCAATCTCTGAAATCATACTTCATAATTTTTAGAAAGAAGCTTTTTTTTAAATGTTTCTTTAACATGTTATTAGCATATTTCCAAAGGAATTTTATTTTTTGTCAGAATACAGTAAGTAGGCAAGAAAACATCATGTAAAACGTTTACTTATTGTCTTTTATAAAAAAAAAATAATTTCTTTTTTGGAGCCTTATTCCACAGTCAGGGCTCACTTTTAATAATTTTTTTTTTTTGCATAAATCAATGGTGTACTCCAGCAAATGCAGAAAATCCCATTCCTAGCAGGATGCTATTTCAATAAATGCTATTGATGATTGGAAGCTGATCAACACTGACATCTTCAGTACAAGACCTTGCAACAGGAGAACACAAATATGAAAATCAGTCTATCAGAAAGTAAATTAAAAATAACATATAACTGCATGGCTTGGTTTGATTTTGTCATTTTTTTTTTTTTTTTATAATGGTTGAATAAGCAAATTATTATGCAGTTTTACCTTACATGCTTTTCTGGAAGAATAATTAGCTTTTTCTCTGTGTGCATGATTTGAATTAAACATTATTTTCTTAATGTGCTTTTGGAGGTAATAACATACAACAATAATTTCTAATAGCCTATGTGTGCAAGACTTTCTTGCAGTTAAAATCTGGCTAGCAGAGATCAGAGGAGTACAGTTCCTGTCACAGATTTTTCTGTTATGCTTAGCTTCTTTGGATGAGTACGTCAGTAATTTTTTTTAAGGAGTATTTCTAAGAAACAGAAATTTGTTTTCTTAGGACCAGGAAGAAAACTGGTGGAGGACATGACCGATGAGGATAATAGCATGGACTCATTTGTGTACACACACATATGCACAACCTGACAGTGTAGTTCCCTAAAATGTCAGAACACTGGGCCTGAATTGTGCAGAGCAAGGACTTGAACTTGGATCTTCCAGGTGACTCTTCAGGGACGCAGCATTTCCAAGGTTAAAACAGAGTATGCAGTGCCAGGGAGTGTGCTCACAGGCAAGGAGAAGGATCATGATTGGGGCAGTCCTCTGTGGGAAGAGCTAAGAAGGCATTAATGTGAGTGTGGTGCCCATCTGTGTGTGCTCCATACCTGCACGAGGCTGTCTGGTCTTAGCCGTGTGAGTGGACTTGGTCCCCAGAGTCTCAAAAGCCCCCCTATCTTTCCCAAAGCCGGAGCTCCCATCCCGATACCTGAACATATCAGTCCCTGTTCTTAGAAAGATGGCAAACAAAGTGCCTCAAAATGCACAGAACATGCTTGTTCTTGGTACTCTGAGACCTGCAGAATTGCAGCCTGAGGACTAGGGGCTCTCAGGAGCCACAACTTGGCCTGTGCTGGAGCATTTAGGGCTTGGTGAAAGAGAAGGGCAGAAGGTACTAATGGTTCTTTGAAGTTAAGTAGTGTGCATCAGTATTTTTGAGTCATATCTTTATGATACATTGACAAACTTTATTTTAATTCAGATGTGGAACTGTGGAACAAAATATTTTGACCCAGGATAAAATCCTGGAAAACTGAACTGGGTTTTTTCCAACCAGTCCCGGCTAAAACTTCTTATCTCTATAAGTAAAATGAGACAATGCCTATTAATTGCTTTTAATGTTCTCATTTTGCTATGGCAAACTCAAGCATGTCGAAGTTCCTTATACTTTCCTGTTTTTATTAGGCTGGCTCATAAACTCTTTCCAGCATATATTGCAGTTGCTATCTACAAATTCTATCTCAATCTGGTTGTTTTGGCTTGATTGCTACTGATACTGTTGCCCTCAAGTAGCAAGATATTTAGTGTTCAGGAAATGTTGCCACTAATACTGCCCAAAAGCAGCTGAACTCCTTTCAAGGCAGCTCTGCTCTTACTTGTTTTATTAAAGTTATGGAAATGCTTTGAATTTGTCCCAGAAATACTGTTATGAGAGTGAACGTGATCATTTGAACATCAGAGCTAGAATAACTTAAGGCAGAGATTGATGTCTTGAATTTTTCTCATTAAACCACAATCAAGAAGAAATCAAGAGATGTTAACTGCATGTGGTTATGCTATAAAAATAAGTACTCTAAATGACTGGAAGAGGTACAGAAAAGTAACTGAGCAATTAATCATGTTGATCAGAGAGGGTAGAGCTAAAGCAGTGTGAAAAAGCTTCTGATAATGCTCCACTCTAGTGATAGAATTTGAGTTTTAAGGTTCAATATCAGAAGCAGGAAAAGACTTGCCAAAAGTCATCCTACCATTTCATCTCAATGGGGAAGTTAGATACTGGTTTTCCTGCTTGTTCACAAATGGAACATGTTTCAACCATGAGACCCAAATTATAAACACTGGTAGAATTACTTTGAGTAATTGTTGAGTTCTTGCATCTGAAGACAATAGTCACTTTAAAAAGAAATACCTCCTTGTGTGTTATTTTTGGAAGGAAAACAACAGGTCCCATGTAAACTATTTAAATGAGCTGACTTTCACCATCCTTTCCCAGAAAAGTCTTAGAATTCTCATTCCAGCTTTTAGATACCGCAGTATGTCGTTACCGACACCCGATCCCCAGGATCTCTGCCACCCAACCTCTGCCGTTGGGTACCATCAGCAGACACAGGCTTCAATGTGAAGGATGTTGCAAATGGCGTTTATTGCGCAGCTGCAATTGCTTATATAGCACAAGCCACACCCACAGGGCCCCTCGTGGGCAGTCTGAGCTTTCCGGTACATCGCGAGATCTTCCGCACGCCGATCCCTGCCTAGGGCGGGCTCTGCTCACCACAATAGCAGTACTCTTATGGTGTTATCAGTTAAGAATTGATGTTTTGTATTTGAAATTACATGTTTTACCCTAAAAAGTTTCATTTATCATTCCAGTTTAACTCATTTATTAATTGTATAATTCAAAACAAAAGCAATATAACTTTTTAAAATAGGTGTCTATATAAGGATACAAATAGCATTAAGTTTCTGGACTATCAGGTGTAAATAAAAATAAAGATTATCCATTAGCAACGTTCACAAACCAAACAATAGCATTTAAAGTTAGTAGATTTAAATGTAATGTAATGCAGACTAGATAAGTAGAATGTAGTCCAGCAGACACGTTTTTATTCTGTGTGCTTGGGTTTAGAGTCATTTGGAGTAAATTGAGTTTTCTTAGTAGACTGTCAGCCTACAAGGAAATATTTGCAAAAATACAGGAAAATTTATTTAAGAGGTTTAAATAAACCAGGATGCGTAATGAAAAATTCGTCTGTAAATGCAGGCATATTTAATCTATTTTCCTGACAGTGTCCTGGAAATAGTGATAATTAATTCTTCAAGATGACACTTGATATCTAGATTATTCTCATATCTGTATTTTTATGTAGCTAATTGCAGAGTACGCTTTTCTAAGCTATGTATTCTTGTTTCATTTTTCTTTGTTTATAGGTAGCTGCCCAGCAATCTAATTTGAAATAGATAAGAAATTAACTTGAAACAGTAATTACAACATAGAACAGAAGCTATGTGATTAAGAAATCATAAAATATAATACCAGATAAACACAGGTCTCCCTTACATTATTTTTTTATATATGTAATTCCAAGCAAGATAAACTCTTTCCTTCAATATCTGCATGTATACCTTAGGCCTATTAATAAGTACTCTTTTCAGCCAGATCTTTACCAAATTATTTCTAGTCCACTGGCGTTACAATGAAGAGATAAAACTTGCAGGTCTAGTTATTGTCTTAGATAAAAGTGAAATGATTATTCAGCTAAGGGACATCTGTTGTAACTGCCACACACTGCAAGGAAAGGTGGATAGTTTTATTTGTATTTAGGCAAAGGAGGGTCCATGTTAACTGGATTCAATGGGATGACAAAAGTGCGTCACTTATTTGTAGAACTACCTGCTTGAACAGATACCAGAGCTAGCTCAGACCCCTGGAGGAATCTTTTCAAATGGACTTCATAAGTGCTCTATTTTACCACTTTATGGAGAGATCTTATCTTTTCACACATAACTGCGTGGAGAAAAATACGTGAGTGCTCTTGTATCCAGAGCTCATTGTGCCTTTTGCTTTAGCGCAGTTGGAATTCTCAGGCATTTTCTTATATTGTGATTTAAGGCAGAAATATATATCTAGCCAACTCTTTCCACCTCCCCCACTTTTTTTATTTGCACTTGGTTATAATCCCATATGTACCATGATTAATATATAACAGGGAGAGGTAAGCTGCTTAAGCAGAGATTTATTATGCTTGTAACTCACTTCCACCTCACAATAACCATAATAACAATAATAAAATAAATTCAACTAATCTCAAAAAAATTCACAATTGATGCTTTAAAATAAGATACTGATCAACAGTAAACTACTGAAGTTAATCATCTGCAATCCTCTATTTCAAAGTAATCTTTTTCTGTTTTTCATCTGAGGGATTTTGCTTGTTTTACTCGCTCGTTCCACCTGCACAGGCCCAGCTCTTACCTGTAGCAATTAATAAGCAACAAAGGGTACTCCGGTTTAAATTAGCTATTGTTCATCAAAGAAATCTCTGTTAATCAGGTGAACTCCATATAAAGAACAGAATATCTTCTCTTTCACTCCAATTTAGTCTAAGAGGACTATAAATTGATCTTATCTGTTTGTTGTAAGTTGGTGATGCCTATTCTCTTTCCTCAACACCTTGTCACTCTCACATACACACTGCTGTATACGTTTGCTTTTCAGGTACAACAAAGTCTTTAATTTGTGAACCGTAGGTGTCTACAGCATGTCGCCTAAACCAGTTTTCCCCTTGCTGATTTAGCCAGTGTTGCGATCATCCTAGAAACAAGTTCATTAGATTTTCCAGTTAAATCCCTTCTCATTTGGTTAAAAACAAAAGCAAGATGGACAGGAAGACATTCGGTAAGCAACTGCCACACCAATGGTTGCATTAATTGCTGCTCTGAGTGCTCATGCTGTGACTCAAATGGAATCAGTTTGGACCTGCTTCTAATGAAGAAGTGGGTTTGTTACCGTTGGCTACAAGCTACCTTTTTTTCCGAAGAAAACATTTTTCTCCATTTCTTTTTCCTGGTTTTATTCAATAAAAATTACTGTTTCCTTCTTGGGTTTGGTTTGGTTTTGTTTTGTTTTGTTTTGTTTTTTAAAAAAAGAGAGAGTAGTATAACTACTGTTATCTGTAAATTTAGTTGGATTTTCTAGTTGGTCCACACTATATATCATGTTCTGTTAAATTCCAGAGTGTAGCACTGTGAATATAATATTTAATTCATAAGGCACACATTATTTTATTGGAATTATTTTATTTCTTTGCATTCTTATGCAGTATGTAAGTATATTATGAAAACAGCTCATGTAATGCACAAGTATGATTTTTATTTTTTCTTGGAGTTACTTGCCTCTCTGTCTTGCATATGCAATTCAAAACAGTGCATAATAAAATAGTTGTTTGATTTGTGTTCTAAACTGCATTTGGCATCGCTCGCTATGTTTGCAAATAAAGATCAGTATGAAACACTGATAAGAAACAATCTGTCCTTTGGCATTAAAGTCCCTGGAGAAAACTGAGACGAGAATTCTCTCACTAGTTCCTAAGGTAGATTATCAAATTGTACTTTACATGGTTTTAAGTTATTGTATGGGCCATTACAGGTGGTAGGTATGTAGCTTGTTCCCATTGGAAGGCACCCTGCCAAAGATGTGTGTATGTGTGCAAATACCTTTAGCAAAATTTGGAATTATTGTCATGTAATACAGTCCTCAAGACTTTATTTTAAAGGAAGTACTTTTTTTTTTTTATGGTGCAAAAAAATTTCTGTCATACACTACTTAATGTAGAGTTATGTCAGGGAAAGCTTGGCTATAGCTTTAATATAAGCTGACAGCTTCAGAGGAAGATTGAAGATTGAGTCTCCTTTTCACACCAGTTTACTCATACCTCAGAAAACAGCAAATCAAGGTTCCCCACATTTCCCCTCTCCATTGCAATTCTGTTCAGAATTGATAGCTTTTAGTTACAGAGCAGTATGTGAATCTATATAGCTTGCACAACTCCAAGCTCTTCTGAGACAACCAGTGATGATGCCAGCACTATGCTAAGTGATGTCAGCGCTATACTCATTATGTTCAGCCATCCTATTAGTTAACCACTTAATTAATCTTGTCCACTATTACTTAATCTGAGGCTGTCACATGCCTTTTGTGAAGCTTGACAGTGCAATATCTTTGTCATTATTAAACTGGAACTGGACTTGAAATGCAAACGCATGAAAACTGTGTTTCAGTCCGAGATTAAGATTTTCTTTCAATTTACTTCAGTCTGTCTTCTATTAAGTTCTTCTTTTGTATTCCATGAAGGAATATTTAAACTGAGCATGAATTGATTAACACCAATGATAGCTCTCATCTAACTTTTGAAAAGTTTACAAGTTACTTTGAGAAGCCATCATTAGGATAACAGCTGCTGAAGTGAAATGAGGGGTCTGCTACCATGTGTACAGTTCTTCATTCTGTTTAGAGCCTTGAAGAGATATAGCATACAATTGTGGAAATCTATGAAATATTCTTTAGTCTTGAGATATAAGGAGGTTGTAGAAAAATGTTTTACCTGTTTTCTAAAGCTGATACTATTTTCTGGTTGACTGATGAGTTATACATCCGTAGTTGTGATTTTCTTAGCTGACACCTTTTCTCAAGATTTTAGATCAATTGTTTTTGACAAGACTGTCATGTATTTTATAAGGTAGCAAAAGGTCATGGTACTCTATATTATTATTAATAAAACCAGCTTGGCAGATAAGAAGCATCAGTTTGCTGGTTTGAAATAGGTGTTCATGACTGAGTGAAAGCAATCCTGTTGCCATTCTTTGTTTTCAGGATTATGTTTATAGTCTGATCGTTGTTTTATTCAGTTTAATATTCTGAGTGGGTATCCTTCTTGAAATGGGACACACTTTTTTGCAAATTCTTCCAGCTTACCTTGCTTTGCTCTCTCCATTCTTCACATTCATCTTTGTTCATAAGCATAAAGAAAGTCCCTGCCTTCCTTTTCTGAGGCCCATATTATTTGAGTCAGTGACACAATAACAGGGAATAGGAAGGGGGGGGGAAAAAAAAAAAAGGGAAAAAATGAGCCCCTCATTGTCTGTCTTGCTATATATTTAGCAACTTCTGAAAAGTTTGGCTACATTTATTGACCTAAGAATATCTGTTTTGAAAGCTCACCTTATAATAGATGTGCTGTGTGTCATCATTTGCTTTTCAGGTTCAACACCGGGAAGGATGTATCCATGTTGAGATGGCTTTACAGTCTGTTTGTCTTTTACTGTATAAATCTGTACATAGAAATGTAAATGCATTTTAAAAATTGTACCTGGGAAGTTTTGAAAACTGAATCTGAAACAAAGAATTAAGTAGATGTGCACAAGAAAGTTAACATACCATTACTCTAATTAGATGTGGTACTCTTGGCAAGGAAGGCATTGAATCAAGACTATTACATTGCAAATGCAAAATATAGCCTGCTGTACAGAATATAATGCTTTTTTCCTCAAAATTCTATTTATTTTAACTGGCATATGAAGTGCACTGTGTGTTCAGTTAATTTGATATGCCATTTGAAAATTATTTCTCTTGAAAATCTTGTGGGGAACAGACTTATCAGTAAGTAACAAACGGGACAGCCAAGTACATGATTCTTCCCTTAACTGGTACGGGCAGATCCCACAAAAGGGAGCATGTTTTACCACTTGTTTTGGAAATTTACCATTACTGCCTACACTACAGTTAAGAATTTTATCGTTTAAAAGATTGTTTAATTTCAACAGAGCACCTTCAGCTTTGCTGCCATTTGTAATTAAATATTTAGTTGTGTAGTAAATTAAGCATGTCATGATCTCTGCAAAGTGGTTCTCCGTTTACTGCTGCATAAATGTTTTACAAGCTGCTGTATTGTTTCTAGTAAATTAATAATGAAGATTTAGATTTTAACTGATTAATAATCTAATTTAGTATTTAGGAGGAATCTAATTTAGGACTGGAAACAAAATTAGTGGTAAATATCTTTGGCAGTGATCCCAATTCTCTGACAAAGTCACTGAATGATAAGGAAAAGCAAATCAGGATAAAAGAAATTAAAAGGTTGGAGCTTCTAGAAGAGGAACCATTTCCCTGTGAAAACTGACAATGCTTTCTAAACTGCACTGAACTTGCACTTGACTTCTATTATATCACAAATCTTAAATGCAAATTTTATAAAGCAGATTGCCAGGAATTTGTAAGATGAAGAAATTTGAATTTAGTGTAAGCAAAGAACTACCTGATTTAAAGCAAGTTTATGGTGGTATTGTAGAAATATTTTAATAATCCCTAGAATATTACATCAAGTCTATTAGGAAATGTTCAAAAGTAGAATGGTCAAAATAAGTAATTTTGAGGTGGGATGGAAGAGCTCAACACAGCAAAATCAAGGTTGCTAAAAGCTGTGCTTTTGCCATCAGATATTGTGAAAATACAGGAATGAGCAGGCTATTGAAGACTGCTCATTCTAAAAAGTGTGAAGTGGCTGGGCTGATTAGATTTAACATCAAATTAAGGTACAGTGTGCAGATGAAGGAAAATTAACTATCAGAAACAGTTAATACAGCGAGATGCCTCACATCTTGCTCTTCCTTGTACAACCTGAGGGCCTCCAGGATCAGCTTGCTCGGTTATAGGATCTGAGAGCATTTCTGTCTGATGCCTTCTTTAATGCTGTTTTGGGTGAACACCTCTAGTTTTGCTGTATGAAGCAGTATTTTCAACACTTAAAGGTCTGATTTGAGGTAGTAACTGTAATTAAAGTCAACAATTCCTAACTTCACCTGGTTGCCTCCTAACGTTGAGATGAAATTCAAGAACAACTGGCAGCAATTGTGTAGGTTTTACTTCTAGTATCTGGAATATTTAATTTCTCAATTTTCCAGGATGTCTTCTGTCAGTAATCCTGGTGCATCTGTAGTCCTTTTCTGCTTTTAGGAAGTAGTTTAAACCAAGAACTGAAGAGCTTAGATTTAAGTTTGGGGTGTGTATTTGAAATGCTATGGTTTGAGTTTTAGGGGATTCCCCTGGGTTCATGCAGTAGGTCTTTTGGGCCATTCTCTTATTACAATAGTTCAAAGTAATTTTTTTTTTTTTTCTATCACAAATTTTCTGGTAAAAATATTTGTTTCTACTTAAGTAGAAACACTACAGTTTATCGAGGACCAGAACGTGTCTTGCTGTGTTTCTCTGTACAAATAGGTCATATTTGTTGAGTGGGGAGAAGATTATTTTAAATGATATAATTAACTTTTCTTGTGATTATCTTAGGCTTGAAAATGCATTTTGCTCTTTCCCAATTACAATTTTTCCTCTGATAGGGCTAAACATGCTGTGTGTAATAACGAAGGTGGTTTTTGGAAGGACTTAATGTATATAATTGGAAACTAAGATGAGGTAGTCTTCTATCAGCAGGAGGTTAGGAGAGCTGGGCTTTATAATTGAAGTACAGTGTAATGGGATTACCTACAATTTTTAAACATTGCTTTCATTAAGGAAAATAATAAACATATTTATTAAATATAGTCTCTGCTTGGGACGATATTTGTTATTATGAAAAAGCTTTTGTAATTAAGCTTGGGTATAAAAATGTGTTGAACATACTACATCAGTTTCTGGAAAATGCTTTTGTGCATAAAATTTTACTAAAATAGAAAGAGCTTTCACAGCAGAGGCAGTTAGCCAGGTATTAGTATAGCTCACATCCAGCATTCACTGTAAATTTTTCTATGTGCTTTCAATTTAGTCAAGGTCAAATCAAAAGAAAAGTCACAGTGAAATGCACTTAAACATTTATCTTTATGAAAGCTCTTAATGATTGTACTCTTTTTCATGGATACACTTAGTGGAAATAAAGGCTAGATTTTTTTGCTAAGCCTACAGAATTATGATGTTTTAGGAATTATAGGATGGGTGTCTATGACACAAATTTTTTTGGCAGCTACATCAGATTCTCCTAGGATTGTCCTCAGATCCTCCTTGTCCTTAAATATGTGTCTGTGAAAATCTCCATAACAGTGCAAAGTACTTTCAAACTTTTTAAAGCATTTAAAATGTGATTGCTACGTACAGTGGTCCCCCTGGAAGCTCTTTTATTTCTTTTCATTATCACTTTCAAGGTTTTCTCTTCAGAAAAGTAATAAAGTGCATAGCTACTTTTCTTAATCAAAGCTTGTACTGAAAAGAACTATCTTCAGCAAGTGTTGCAAACCTTCCTAGATTACTTCTAGTAGCTCCTCATGGCAATGCCCAAGACGTTATTTATTGGATCATAAATTATATGCGTAACAGATATATATGGATTTGGTTTTGCCTATACTATGAGTATACATCTTAGAATAAATGTTTCTTCTGTCATACTCTACATCTATAAAAGTGCTGTTTCTCTTAATTTAAAGAGATAAAGATGACAAGGGTACCTTAAGGATAAATGGATAATGAAATGCTAAAACTGAGAAAGAAAGAGGAAAACCTTAGTTCAGAAAGTTCTGAGATACTGCTGCTGTGATTTCATGCTTTTTACTTTGAACAAAATGAATGTATGCAGGAAAGGACAAAAAAAGAAATTTCAGAATACCAGCATGGATGAGGATGGAAGGGACCCCTGGAGACCATCTAGTCCAAATGTGTGCTCAAAGCAGGTTGCTGAGAACTGTGTCTAGTCAGGTTTTTAGTATCTCCAAGGAGGGAGACTCCCCAGCGTCTCTGGGCAGCCTGTTATAATGTTTGACCACTGTCACAGTATAAAAACTTTCTTACGTTTAGGGGGAATTTCTTAGATTTCTGTTTGTCCCCATTGCCTCTTTTCCTGTCAGTGAGAAGTACTGAGAAGACTCTGGCTCTCCTCCTCTGCCCAGGGTGTCTTCCTTGCTCCAGATCTTCCCATTGTTCTTAGGGACCTGGGACTCCTGAAGGCCAATCTTACCAGTAAAGAGTAAAGTGAAAGCAATGAGTACCTCAGCTATGACTGATGTCCCATAACACCATGTCCCCTACCCCATATAGCAGTGGTCCTACATTTTCTATACTCACCTTTACTTCTGAATTATCCTTAGTAACCCTTCTTGTTGCCTTTCATGTCCCTTGCTAGATTTAGCTCTGAATAGCTTTCCTAACCCCAGCCATACATACTCAGTGTATCCATGTTCTTCCCAAGTCCCCTGTCCCTGCTCTTCACTTCTTGTATGCTTCTTTTTCATATCTGAGTTCCATTGGGAGCAACTTTTTCATCTGTGCAGGCCTACTACTACTCTTGCTTAACCTCCTCTCATTGGGATAGATCATTCTTGAGCTTGGGGGAGGTGATCTTTGAAAAATAACCAGCTCTCCTGGACTCTTGTTCTATCCTGGGTTATACTCATGGGTGTCTTCCAAGCAGATCCCAAGAAAAATAGTCATAGGTTTGCCGTACGCGTAGTGCTCATTTTCAAGTGTTTTATAGCTAGAGGAAATTCAAATCCAGTCTCCAGAATCATTTGCCACATTGAGAACTGACAGACTGATGCAAACTCATAAAAATCTGTACAAGTTGTTCTTGAGGGAATGCATAAAAATGGAAAATCTGATCTTGCGCACCGGGTAAAAATGTCAACCTTTAATCACAGCTTTACCTGACTTCTTCTCGGATGCAGATTTTTTTCTTCTCTTTTTCCACATTGCCGCTAAGGGTGATTATACCTTATGCAAGGGAAAATCTTCTAGAAGCAGGAGGTAAAGAGTTCCAGGAAGAAAGCTCACGTCATTTGTATACATAAGAGAAGCTGCAGGAATGAAGAAAGGGAAATATAAGATTTGGCATACGTGGCTAAACACTAACTCAGTTTTAACTGTCCTAGATGTGTTTGCCTCAGGATTGTCTCTTTGCCAAGACCTCTCACAAGGAGCCTTGCCTTTATGTCAGAGTATTTGTAATTTAAGAGCAATTTGCAAAAACTGGCAACATTGCACTCTCCTCCCTTTTCCCAGGTGGACAGTTCTTTAATTTTTTCCATTCCAGCTTTCAGCAAGTTCTCCATTATCTTCGGCTTGCTAGTGACATTCCCACGCATCTCTTAAAAGTTTCGTTTACTCCCCTGACACCTTCCTTCCTTTCATTATCCTCACATAAATTTGTCCAGTTAGACCACATAGTAAGTTTCTTATTTTTCTTTTAACTATAGCATGATGAAGTGACTTCAGACTCTGATACTGACAACAGAGCACAGGAGCTTTTTCCTCCACTGAGGAATTATGTTCAAGTCCATAATTTAATGAAGGAAAATGCTGTCTTTTTTATGGAAAAATTAATTAATTTTTATTTATTTTTTTTATACAGGTTAAAAGCAAGAAAATACTGTGTTGCTGAAAAGAAAATACAGTATTGATTCTGGGCTGCAACAGAAATAATGATGGCAATAGTTCCATAATTATTTATCTTTTCTGCTCTATTGACAATGTTGAAGGCCTAACAATTTTTCATTAGATTCAGTGTCTCAGAAGACAGACTAGGAAGATGCCTTGCAGATGTCTGGCTGTAGTTTGTTCACCCAGTTCATCTCTCCTTCCTTCCATT
>NW_008595560.1:24704-40859 GCF_000691845.1 Merops nubicus
TAATGAAATTCTGCATTCTGACGGTTCATTGGCCCTGATAAAAACACCTACACCCCCTACCCCCCTCTCTCCCCCCCGCTAAAAACCACAGAATTTATTATCTTTTTCAATCAGTAAATCAGTTAGCCAGATTTCTGGGTTCACATTCTGACTTTACCAGGAAATCTAAGGACCACTTTTTACAGTTGTTTTACCTGTCTCCTACTTGAAGACATTATTTCATGTAACAGGCTGAATTTGGCTTTGTAGTGTAGACAACAATTTCCAGCAGGCTGCCAAATATGAAGAGTTTGAATGGGTAATGTGAAGGAAGATTAAATGTTAGCACTAAACAGGGTGAGAAAATCCACTTACAGTTATTGTTTTTCCTAAAAAACTCGTGTATTAAAGATGAGGAATAGTTGGAATTAAATGAGAACCTAACAACAGAGGGAAGAAGAGAACACAGAATCAGACTCACTTGATTTCTTCCTCAGGTGTGGGGTTTACTTTTTAAATTTTCCTTCTGCAGGACATTAAGTTCATGGATGTAAAGTATGACTGCCAATTGGCCAGATAGTCTTCCCTCTTTTGGAAGAAG
The DNA here is from genome assembly GCF_000691845.1 of Merops nubicus. Taxonomy (NCBI): domain Eukaryota; kingdom Metazoa; phylum Chordata; class Aves; order Coraciiformes; family Meropidae; genus Merops; species Merops nubicus. Next base: position 25,285 of record NW_008595560.1, read on the forward strand.
TGTGTTTAAACAGTGTAAAGTGGGTTGCATGGTGAAATGTTTTGTTTACAGATAATATTTCTGGTTCCTGTGAGAGCTGAATTAAAACGAGTAAAGTAAAAGACAAGAGTTAGAAGTAGGAATACTGAGTTCAAGTTTGGAGTCATGCCAGCTAAATGCAATTAAAAAGATTAGGACATAAGAAGACACAAAAAGTTCACTATAGATGCCAAGTGAAAGAACAGGAAAGGGCAAAGTATAACCGAGGGAGACTATACAGAAAAGACAGAGAAAGAGCAAGAATGTTGAAGCATGAACAGCCTCAGAATTGACAAAGACAGGTAGTCACTAAGGGAAACTAGAAACCTGTAAGGCAGGATAGAAATGCAGGAAAACATTTCTGAGAATAAATTCTGTGTAAATGCCCTTATAATGTAGGAAGTTGTTAGTAACCTGAGCAAAAATAAGATCAGCAAATTGAAAGAGTCAGAACTCCCAACTTGGGAAGAGACACATCAGACGTGTCAGAAAGGGAAGTGAGATACTGAGAATGCACAGCAGGATGCTGGTTTTTGCACCCATCATATTCAATTTCAAATGAACAATCTGTCTATTTTTGTCTTAAAATGTTCTCTTAATTTTTTTCAGATTATGATACTAGTTATATCTTTTTTGGTACTCAGTAATATATGTTTTTCCCAAATATTTAAAAGATGTCTAAAGAAAACTAAAGAGAAAAATATATACTTTAGATAAATTATAAGCTATGATAAGCAATTTTACTGAGGTATATATAACAAAATTACATGATTAAATGTTATTTAATCATATATGATAGAGTCAGAATCCTCAGTGAGCAAAAGATAATTTTCAATAGTTATATGACTTTCTCAACTGTTCTCTTTTCCCCTTGATTTTCCAAGTCGATTTAAGTGCTTTGGACTAGTTTTGCTCATCATTTAATGGAACAGCTGTGGTACAGAGGCTAAGTGATCTTGTTATGAATCCAGAATATATGCCTGTGCCAAAATATGCACCCATTTTGCTGAAGTGCTGATGAGTAACTATCCATATAGGCTGGGCTATTAAGGGAAAAAACAGATCATTGCAAAGATATATCCATGAGTACTTTTGGCAATAGGTGATGGCCTTCCTTAGCCGCATGAGGTTGATTGCTTGGGGAAAGATCATTGATGGTTAGTTATTTTTGCAGCTTATTTGTCACTAGAGACTGTGATTAAAAACACAGCTATATTTTCAACACGATCATTTACCAGATTAGCAAAGTACTTGGTAAGCAAAGTTATAATGACCGTAAATTTCCATGTGTTACTAACTAGTTCCATATTCTGATTTGAAAGTGTCTTCAGCAAACCATTTTTCCATTAGGAAATATCTCCTGGTAATAGTTTTGATTAATTTTTTAATTGATTTTTTTCTCTAATATTTGAAAAATCATTCAGGCTATTGTTCTGTTGTTGGAAGCATCATGAAGTAACATTGTGTTGTAGTTGTAGTGAAATCTCTCTGCAATTGACAAAACTTGTGTTTCATTTTGTCTTGGAACAAAACCACGTTTTTGAAAAATGTATTTTGACAGATGGGATTGCTCTGGAGCCAGCTGTATTGAGTAGCAGAATGCCACACAAATAAGTAGCTGAACAGTACAAGCAGAGTCAGTTGCTGTGGACAAATCAGTCTGACCAAGTCTGGTACGTTGCTAGCTTGAGATTCCCAAGTTTCAACAGTACCTGTTTGCTGACAAGACTTATTCTGTTTGCAATATGAGAAGAAAGAAGTTACTCCTAAAGGAAAACTTTGACAGCTAGCCAACATTTAGGCCTGTCCGTATCCTAAAATATGTAGTCTGGGGGATTTCATTACGCTTTAGTTGTGTTCCAATAATAATAAGCCACATTTATGAAATATTATCCCGAATGTATAGGATGTTGACTACCTATTGATTTTTTCTTATAGAATAATTTAGCACCATTCAGGAATGGAATGGAATGGTTCAGTTGGAAGGAGCCTATAATGATCATCCAGTTCAACTGCCTGATCAGATTAGGGCTGGTGAAAACCTAAAGCATGTTGTTAAGGATATTTTCCAAATGCCTCTTAAACACTGACAGTTTTGGGGCATTAACCACCTCTCTAGGAAGCCTGCTCCTATGTTTGACCACCCTCTTGGTAAAGAAATGCTTCTTAATGTCCTAATGTCCTAAACCTCCCCTGGCACAGCTTTGACCCATTCCCACATGTCCTGGCACTGGATACCAATGACAAGAGCTCACCAATAATAGATCACCCCACCATTTCTGATTTTGTGGGACTAGGGCAACAACATTGTAAAATTCTTTTAATAACCTTAGCTGGTACCTTCAAAACTGAGTAAAAATCTCAAGGGTCTGCTTTTTAGGGTATTATCCTGAAACACTGAAGTATTGATTTTCCAGAAAGGCAGTTCCTTTGATGTCTTTTACAAGATATTTTGCATTGCAAAAAGCATAAGCCAAAAGATTTAACCCCCACTGGAGGAGGTCAGGCTAAGTCAAACTTAAGAGCTGTACTCTGATGTGAAAAGGCGGTGGAATGTGTACTTGCAATTTTTTTTTGTTTATGTTCTTGTATGATGACAATCTGCATTATAAACACTGAAGAATGATTTTTTGGTAGTGCTTTGTGAACCTATGAACCTGTATGCATCTTTCTCTCTTTCTAGTAGCTGTTTTCTCTCTTCCATCAGGGTACGTAGTAATTTTTCATTGAATTACGACAGAGCTTTACTGAGGTTGCCCCGAGCTTCCTGTGGTTTTTGTGTTGCTAGTCTGCCTAGATTATTTTTTGTTATTCTTAAAACCATGTTTCATATTATACGTAGCAAGGAGTTTGGTTAGGCAAATAAAAGGATGTTCATGAAGTCTTGAAATACACTAAAAATATGGCAAGATGAATGCTGCTGTCTTATTGTGATTAATCAAGATTCAATAGGACGAGTTGGCATCAAGCTGTTTTTGCTAATAAGTGGAGCATTATCACCAGTACCAAATCATAAGTACATGGATTAATGTTTTTATGCAGCTAAGTTTTGAGCAAAAGCTAAGTTTGCTTAACTGATACCACAGTACTTCAAATATGTTAAAGATAGTTACCATTGGATGGCTCTCTTTAATGTGCAGACACATTTTTCATAAATTATTGTACAGAAGTAAAAATAAATCCATGACATGGATCATTCATCACTCATCATTTTATTCATACTGTCACCATTTAAACTTTCTCTTTGCAGACTAGATAATAGGCAATCAGTCAGTAATTTAAGATGGCTTCTCTCCTGAATGATCAGAATTCCACATAAATGTTTAAGACTTCTTTCTTTAAAAAAAAAAAAAAAAAAAACAACCTTGTGGAATATAAATTTTTCTCTCTCTCAGATAACAAGAACTGAAGTACATGGGACTCAAATTAGAAGTAAAAAAGTCCAAATCTAATGTTGTTTGATGTGGTATTACTATTTACTAGCCAAATATTTTAATGTGGAGGAAGAAAACTCAGACTTAAAAAGAATATATATAGGAAAATATACAAATCTCATTCAGGTTCCTTTTTTTATTCAGGTTTCTTGTTAAGTTTAATTTTCCTGTGAAGATGTTATTAAAATAAAAGAAATCCAGATAGTATAAACCTTACCATACTTACTGAGTTTAACAAACAGATTTCAGTGAATTTAATCTGGGAAATAGTTGTCAACATGCAATGCATATGTGCTGGTAGGTACGAAATTACAAAGCCCAACATATGCTAAAAGGCTTAACATGTTTGCACAGAGTGAGAGGAAGGACTAAGGATATCTGACAATATTAGTCACTGGAGATGCAATTGGTGAACGAGGACATCTTTGTTTTGTCCCAAAGTTCTCCTTTTTCATTTCCTCTTTCACGTCCAACTTGCCATCTCGGCTGCCAGCTCTTCACAGTTGGAAGCTGTCTTTTTGTGTGCACTTTTTGCATTGTAGGTCCTCATGATCTGCTGGATGACTCTGCACCTGCAGCTCTGAGTGATTACAGATGGAATATGTATTAGGGCAAAAACACCTCCATGGTCATAAATAGCTGTACTTTATTTAACTAGTTAGGTTTAATTATTCTGTCTTCACAGGAGGAAAATGTTGCAGGCATGCACACTGGTTTGGTAAACTCTGCATAGTTTAGTTTTTAGCCATAGACAGCAGCATATTCTCAAGTCTGTGTTTACTTCACTCAGCCTTAAGGTAAGAGCACAGTTACATTGCCCCAGTCAGTGCAGGAGGTTACATTCAGGTGTGATTCATATCTACATATGCTTAATTGCCCCCTGAAAATGTTTTATTCACCATATGGGGGGACAAAGTTGACTAAGCTTCTAACATAAGCAATTAAAATTATCTGAAATCTACCCAGATTCTACTGTACACAGGCATCTACTCCTCTTTCACCTCGTTTCCTGCCTCACAAATATGACACTACTATAGGGAACACTGTGCTCCTCTGTAGCATTTGGTATAATAATTGGTGAGCAAACTTCCACCTTTCCTGAAGGTTCCTTTTCTGAATCCTTCTGTAAAATCATCCAGTACTTCTAAATGCCTGTATGACTAGTCCTACCATACGTGTAGTAGTAGATCTTTGTGGTGAATAATGGGAACAGTCTTGCAAACCGGATTTCCTGGGGTAAAAAACCTTATGTGTGAGTTTACTCACAGCCTTTTCCTAAAATTAGGCAAGGAAAACCCAGCAAGTGGCTGGCAGAAAGTCAAAATGCCAATAGAAAATATGTTAACACTAGTAAAATGTCTGTATGGGCAACCTGAATATGATTCTGCATTTCCTATAGCACCCACAGTAGATGAACTAAGAAAAAAAAGCTATATTTTGAATTTAAGATTGAGTAAGGTCATATAACACAGCCACTGCATTCAGTGCTTCTTCAGCAGCTCAGAAATGAGAATAATAATTAGAAGTGAGCTAGTTGACTGTGTTTAACGCAAAATTTATTCCACATCTTAGACAGCTGTATATGACTGAACTATTGATTTTAATTGTATCTGTCAGAATTTAGCTGCTCATCCACACGTGATATACCTTAATCATTTGTAGGCAGGCAAATGCCTCTTTAAGACTTGTTTCCTGTGTAGATAATATACTGCAGTTCCCCGGAAAACTTATATGCATATCACAAAAGGCAGCACAAACAGCAGGCTTGCTAATACCAAAACAAGTGATTAATATTAATTCCTACACTCCACTTTTGTCAAAGGTTTTGGAATCAGCATTTTTTTTTTTTTGTCCTGAGAGAACATAAAATAAGAATACAAATTCTAGGATGTCTGTGTAGCAGTCTAATGTCAGAGGTTGCTGGGTTTTAACGTTCTTGCATAATAAAAGTTATACATAACAGGGTTTCTTTCCCCATCGTGTTGTACTCTAAACAGTTTTTCCTCATGTTTTTTCCTTAATTTAAGAGAAAACAAAAAGTATATGGCATTACATAGCCACTACAGGTAAGTTATAATAGCCAGTATAGTACTTTTAAAACAATATATATTACAGATAATTAACAAAAATATGTTCCTGGCCGTACTTTCATATAAAAACTAATAATGTGTCAAGACCTTCTTATTCCTCATCTCCTTCATTGTATCTTTTTTCTTTCTTCTTTACTTGGGAATGCCATCAGTATCTGACTGAGATGAAAAAAAGATGACATACACTTGGTATTTGATAATAAAAGGTTTGTACTTCATTAGAAGCTTTTCAAGAGATAATTTAGAACAAAGAAGCTGATCTTTAAATGCTTCAGTGAAAAGTTAGGTTAAACTTATTAAAAGACCATCTGGAAGAATTCCTGAGTAACACATGCAGTATTTATTGTCATTATGATTTTAAAAATAAATAATCATGTTATGCTCTCCTGTGTCAAAAAAGCTATATATAGTTTTCAGCTTATTAGTGGTTTATCTTGTAAACTCACTATAAATGGCAGAATCAACAACACTGGAAACATTAGAATTTGTTGTAGTGAAGATCTGGTTTTTTTCTAACTATACATATATGACTGTTACTATCTACTGATTTTTTTCCTTTTTAGAGTAAATTTAGTGATTTGGAATTCTCTTTTCTTTTTACAAACTCCTGAAATGTCTACTAAACCAGTTTTATCTCTGTTTATGATCATGTTTATCTTTTGAGGTCTGGAAACAACAGTGCTATACCCTTCAGACTAATCCTAGTTCTGTGTTTTTCCAGGGTTTTTCACTAATGGAATTTTTCAGACACACTTCTGTTTTGATACAATGTTGTCAGTAATTAATTTGAAGGAAAAAAAGAATGTTAAGCATGTGAGGAATTGCATTTATCTTATGTAAATTGTTCTGAATGCTGAGCTAAAGAATTTGGCTGTCAATTCACATCTTTCTATCAAGCAGCTCATTGGTGAGCTGAAAACTACTTCTTTTTAGGTGTTATTTTATCAACGACTGACTTGCCTGATAGATCTACTAATAATGCTTTTCTCATTAATCTTTGTTAAAAAGGTCAAGTACTATGTGGTCCCTGATCATGGAGTATTTATCATGTAGATGACTTCCATAAGGTATCTGATACAAAGTACTTCAAAACACTATGTAAATTCGAGTTAATTCATTTAAAACATGTCTAAATTTTAAGAAATATCATGCGATCATTAATTAAAAGTGTTACTTTAATGCATCCAGAATTTAAATCGATACTGGATCCTGAATTCTTCAATGCTCTGTTGTACAGATAGCTGTACTATATACTATGTACTGTATAAGGGAAAATCCTTAATTCTACTCTCAGTTGAGAACTAGTGCAACTTCAAGCCAGATCCTTATTTCAAGATTTCTGTTTTGGTAATAGCTGACAAGATAGCTCAAAGCTGACTTTTAGATCACAAAGGCTTTCCTGAGAATTATGTGGGCATAAAGAATGGAGATTAAGCTTTTAGCATAAGGCTGGTTTTGTTAACACTTAAAGCAAACTTTTTCTGCATGGTAATGGAATAAATATGGAAATTGAAAAAGGAGGATGAATACTGTATAAGAAGAAACATAATTTTTACTGTTTTTTTTTTTTTTTTCCCCTAAAGTATACATAAACTAAATTATTGAGACTATAATAAGGGGAGGTACCATATGAAATTGTATCTCTAAATCTATCCATACTATAGTTGTGTGGAAGATATAAAAGCTGAAAATAAAACCCATTAAAACAGTTTACTAAACACATTAGAATATTTGTTAATCTATAGCTTGTTTTAATTTACATTCTTTTGTTCTTCTTCCTGCTGTTAGGCAGGGAAAAATAAAAAACCCACATTGCTAAGGTTTTTACAAACTGTTTGCATTACAGCATCTAGATAAACAGATTAATTTTGCATGGTTCAGAATAGATTTGGTTGACTGACAACATGTATTTTCCAGATTATTCTTATATTTAGGGTCATGGATATGTGGTAAACTGTTCAGGTAATGAAACTTCAACTTGTTGACTGGGATATTCTGTAGTCTCTTCTGGCCTGTTGCCAGACTTTTTGTTCCTGTCATGAAGCCTGAAGGGAAATTTTGACTACTACTGGAAATTTTGTATCCTAATGACAAACTGTGGGACAGTATATAGCGTATGTCTCCTGCCTGGCCTGGCACAGAGGAAGGTCATTGTCACATTTGTAAACCCTCATCCTATGAAACCTGCTTTGAGCACTGCACAGTTTCAAATTACCTATCAAGTTTCATTGTAATGGAATGGAATTTTAGGCTTTCCTTATTTTCACATCCCTTTCAGAATGTCATTCAGAATAAAGGTTGGTGTTCTGAAATCTGTCTGTACAGTCCTTAGTTTCTAACTTAACTCAGATTTTAAGTGCAATCCCTCTTACAGATGGTAAATTGGTGGTCCGAGAATTTGATGCTGGAATTAATGTCCTACAACTAGGCTACACAAATGGAAATAATTGATGAGTTTTTTTCTTATTTTGTTTTTACTATTGAAACAGAACTTAAGGAAGAAAAAATATGCCTCACCTTATTACTGTTACTAAAAGAATGACTTTCTAATAGTTGGTGTACTACCTCAATGAGTACAACTTTGCCTTGTGTCTGCTTAGTACATTTTCCTGTTGAATCTTGATGGAACCTGATGTCATAAGTGTTCCCCAAATCATTACAGTATCATTCTCTGACCATGGCTGGACAGGCTGGAATTGGAAATATATTTACTGTGGTATCCAGCCCATGCTGCAAAACCAGGGAGACTGATTCTGAAGTTGGTACAACATGGTATTTCTGTGGTGCTGAAGACTGCTTGATCATACTTATAACTTCTTTCTCAGAGTCCTGTGATGTCTCCCTCTTTCTCATCTGAGAGATCCAGAATATTTGTAAATGTTTGTTTGTTTGTTTTTCTGTCTGCTTTGCTTACTCTCATAGTTAAGATTTCTGGAAGTATTGTTTTTCAGAACTTTTTGCCACTATCTAAAATTTCACTGAATTTGTAAGACAGGGTTTTAAATTTTGACTCTTTTCCAGATCACTTGGTGCAATATGAGAATGAGTCAGAAGTCTAACCTTAAATTAAAAATTATTATTTTTTTCCATTAAAAAAAAATAATGTTAAGGCTCCTGGTTTTACCTGAGGAATGCTGTGCTTCTATTAAAAATACATTGAATGGAAAGCATAGGAGACAGCTGAAAAGTATTCATACTCTTAGATAAGATTTTTGGGTGTTCTTATTCAACTTTAATTCATTCTGAAGCTTTTGTATACTAAGGTTTAGTGAAAAAGGAAGAAAAAAAAAAAAGGGGGGGGAATACTTAAAGTGTCTCAAGATTATTTTTTTAACAAGTGGGTTACTCTTCTCTAGTGCATGATAGAACATTATTTAATCAAGAACAAATTATCTAACCTAGAACACACAAATTTGGTTTTGGTGTTTATAAGAGCTCAGATATTTTCTGACCAGACTGACTCTACAAATAATTATTCCAAAGTGCATTTTTTGTTACTTAGAACAAGTGGGGAGGTAAACAATTTGTAGGACTGGGCCAGATGTCTCTAATACAGAAGATGAGATAGAGGTTGAATCCAGGGAGATATATGAACAGAACATATTTCCACCAGGACTGTGTGTGCCCAAGAGAATTTTTCATTTTTACTCATGTTTTAATTTCTCCATAACAACCTATAATACATAGCTAGAAAGGAAAAAGGTGGTCAGGCATAGTTATGGTTTTGTCCTCGTGTGTGTTAGACTTGAAATACAGTAAAGACTGGTAAGCAGAAAATACCAAGTTTTTACCCTCCTCACCCCTAAATGCTTCATACTCAGAAATGTTACTTTCTGTAATGCCTTAAATACTTGCCTTTGCATTAAATAACCTGCATCTGAAGAGAGAAATGTCATAAGTTGAGATTTATATTGCAATTCTAGCAGTATGCACTGTCTCTAGATAACTGGGAGGAGACATGGGAAAATTCCTAATAACCTTGTGAAGAAAGCTCACCTCCATCTGAAGGCTTCCTTTCTGGAGCTGTCTTTTTGAGCTCAGAGCCTATTTCCCTATCTTGTCTTTTTACTTTAATCTTGTTTGTATTTAAGGACTTGTATTAAGTTCTACTGAAATAAATAAAGTGATGTTCTACTGTACTAACAGTGAAAGTTAACTTTCATTGCTCCCTGAAGGGGAGAACGTGTCAGTAATTGAGGCGTTCCCCTTGCTGTTCTGTGAACCTTGTGATGATGTATGAAGGATGCCTTGAATTATTCAGTGTTCCTTGTTATGTTTCTCCTTGGTTTATCTGTGTAGCTGATGTCATTTGTGGAGGTGAGGTTTTTATTGTGTGGATATGAAAAATATCTCCCTTTTTTACTTTTGTTATGCCTGAGAGGTAGCACATAGTTGCTGATATTTTCTATTTGTCCACCTTTTAGAATATGAAATGTTTGGAAAACTTTAGAAAATTAATATTAGTTTGTTTGTCAAACTTCCTACACTGACAAAAGAAACAGAACATTGCAATAATGCTGATGCTTGCAGTCCTTTAAGGTAGTTAAGTGCGGAGATCACAGAGAATGCTTAACAGGATAAGTTGTTTTATTGAAAATGACCTCTACATATAGGTACATCTATTCCTGAAATTCTGCTCTTTTATATTTCGCACATGAATGCACATGCATAAACACAACCTTAATAACACCAAAATGTACATTTAAGAAAGGGAAATTAAAAAAAAAAATAAAGAGAAAGAAAAGGAAGGAGGGAAAGAAACAAAAACAAAGAAAGAAATAAAGAAGGAAAGGAAGAGAGAAAGGGAGAAGGAAAGAGAAAGAGACAGAGAGAGACAGAAAAAGTGGAAGAGTGAAAGAGAGAAAACAGAAAGAAAAAGGAAGAAAGAGAGAGAGAAAGAAAGAAAGGAAGGAAGAAGGAAAGAAAGAAAAAGAAAGATGTTATGTTAATTCCTTAATCCCTGGGCTATCCACTAGCAGGATCACCAACTGCACCAGCAGAGATGTGCTGTCTCTGGGTGCTGTAGGTCAGGCTGGAAGAACAGCCCATTCTGTCATAGGAACATTTCATTATATTAACAATATGGAAAAGCCTATCATTTCTGTGGATATGATCTAGTTAGATTTCTATTAGTCCTTCAGCTTTGAATTCCCCATCCCACAGGCTAATGAATTCTTTTATGCATTAAATAGCCATGTAGTGTTTATATCAGAGATTACATTTAAAATGTTTTTATTTGCTAATACTGCCAGTCAGTACCAGTCCCACTAAAGTGAGCAGGAAAATGGCCTCAAACTGATACTGAGCAACAGGAAATCTACAATTACTTTCAAAAATTTTTATCACCTTGCTTGCTGCTGATCTCATCGCAGATGGAGTGAATGTATTTTCCTTCTTTGGGAGCGAGGAAGATGTCATAATATGCTTACAGACCTCAAAGAGCCATGAAGGAACATTCTGTTCGTCTTTCAAAAATTCAGAAAACATCCTTCTGTATACTGAGACATTTTTCACTTCTGTGTAGTTTACTCATAGCTCATACCATAGGATGTCATGCACAATATATAAACTATGTATATAAACGGTATATAAACTATGGTATGTAGCTCATACAATAGGATGTCATGCCCAGTATATAAACGGGAGGGGAAGGCTGGCGGTGGCTGCTGCTTAGGAACTGACTGGGTATTGGTTGGCAAGTGGTGAACAAAAGCACTGTACATAACTTATTTTGGATATTCTAATTCTTTTACAATTATTATTATCCATTATTATTATTGTTGTTGTAGCAATTATTGTTTTTATTATTTTCTTCCTTGTCTGTCCTACTAAACACTCTTTATTTCAGACCACAAGTTTTATTCTTTTTCAAGTTCTCTCCCCCATCTCACTGGGTGCCTTGTTGCTGGCTGGGGTTAAAACTTGACAACATGGCAGAGGACAAATTTTACTGTTAGACCAACCCTGGTATCTCCTTCGAAGACAAGAAATCATGCTGATCTGAAAGCTGAATGTTTCCCAGATGAGGAAAAGAAAACACTTTCACCTCCTGGTAGACAAAAATATTTCTTGCAGTATAATTGAGCATATTCATCAGTTCATACAAGATTGTTATAATTGAAAGTCTTAATTCTAGCTTTGCAAGGTCACCTTGGTCCCTAATGAAGAACTGCAAAGAAAGCCAAGAGACTGAAACACTATTCCCAGATTCTTCCACTGACCTGCTTTTGCAAATTATCTCACATTTTTCTTTCTTTTATTTTTTTTTCTATGTGTGTGTGTATTTTTACTGTACACTCTCACAAAGTAGGAATTGTTTGTTTTAATGTGCTATCTTCAAGCTTGGTTTGGACTCATACACTGAAGCATCAAATGAGAATAAAAGGGAGAAGATTCAGGCACGTGTAGAACTGTTTGCATTTTATATTAATGGTTAATAAAAAAACTTTATCAAAACAGCAAAATGGATAAAAATCCATCAGCTTGGGTAAAATCCTCAGCTGTGGTTCAAAGATAACTTCTCCCCAATTAAATGGTATATCCTTACTCCTCTGTTTCTATATTAACATCTTCTAATAGCTGACATTGACAGTCTGGGTTTTTTTAATTATCTTTTAATCTTAAATAGCACATTTTTTTAGCATTGTACATCTTGTTATTACAGCCTTTATTGCATTGCTAGAGAACTTTGTGCCCAGTTCGTGGCTCCATCTAGAGTGAGGATTTTGCCTTATTGACATAGTACGAATATGAAGCTGAGGTGGAGAGCTGTAGGTGTGCCACGCCTACACATATTAGTGTAAATTGATTAACTAATGCCCCTACATGCAAGGTTGAGTGTGTCCCCCCAGACTCTGAGAGTTTTCCAGAACAAATTCTGAATCAAACCCTTTTCATTCTTGCATGATAAAACAATTCACAATACAAGAGATGTACAGAAATTCAAAGCTCGAAGAAATTCTTTGATGTTTTTGAATAATTAAGCAGAAAAGGAACAGAGCTTTTTGGGGAAAAGCTAATAGAAAATCCAAAACATAGGCACATTATTTTTCAACCTAAGAAAATGAAAGTTTAAACTGCCCTTTACTCAGAGACATGTAAATGAAGTTCTGAACAGAAATGCAACTATTCCACTGTTTAAATATCTCTATAACTTTGACTTTCATACTAATAAGATTTTCATCTTCAATCCTCATTAAAAAAAAGTAAAAGACAAACTGTTAAGTCTTATTCCATGTGAAATGACTGCATAGAACTCTTTCAGTAATTTACAACCTCTTTTATACATACTGCTTTTTATTTAGAAGGGAAATATGATGACTGTTTTTCCTGTTGGCAGTAAGGTTACAGCTTCTGCTACCTGCCTGACACTGGCATTTTAGATGTTTATCCTAGAGGAAAATTGTGTTCCAAAATGTTCCAGTGGGAGAAAAAAAAAAAAAAAAAAAGCAAATTACAGGCTATTTTTATAAAAATAGAAAGTAGTTTTCAAATATTTGTGCCTTTAAGTCCTGAGGCTGCAGAGAGCCTACTACAACATATTGTTTCCATTCAATAATGGAAATATAAGAAAATAAATTTTAAAATAAATTATTTCTTTATTCATTTATTCTTTTCTGAGACACCTTGTTTAAAACTAAAATTTTTGAATGAAGTATCATCATATCATCTACTCACACAGGTTTATAGGCATTTTAGATCAATCACATTTGATGATGATTTTTTTAAATCATTCTGCATGCCTAAGAATAACTTGAAATCGGAAGGTGTTTTTTTCATTATTATTTGTAGCCTCTTATGAAACAAATTGGTTTGAAAATACTCATTGTGGTACTTAGCTTCATCTCTGTTTTGAAAAGCAACTGTGTTAACTGCAGACATCTTGCACTTTACATTTTACTTTTATTCCTGTAGCTTTGGGAAATAGAGGTAAACTGGCATTCCTTTGCAATTCTTACTTTTCTGACCTGGATTTAAACTTGTGAACATATGAACAAAAGCATACGTATATGACTATCTGCACATAGGGATCTCAATACAGAGAATTAGCAAGAAGCTTGCAATTTTAATAATGTTACCATTTGAATCACCATCTCTTGTAAACAAATGAAGGAAGTAAGGCAGAATATGTAGGATTTGAAAGAGTTGGCATTTCAGTTCAAATTAGAATTTCTGGGTAAGACTGCTTTGTTAGGAGGCTGATATACTTAGTAAATCCAAGGAGCTTCTGAAGCGTGATTTGACATGAAGAGCAATGTGTTAATATTCTGATTCCACAAAGCACAAAAATGTCAGTTATCAGAATGGTGTTGATTATACTTCACAGCTGCTTATGCTGATTTGAATGGAAAAAGTTATAGGAAATTATTCCAGAAGATAAAATTGGCTTCTTTAGTACCTTTTAAAACATCTAAACCCACTACAAACAAAAGGGTTGTCAAGAATAAAAACACTTAGATTGTGAATAATTTGTGAATTGAATATAGATGGAAGTTATATTGTAGCACAGATTCTTAATTATGACAGTGATGACCACTATAAAAATTTCTAAAAATTAATATAAAACACTTGAAACAATAATGTAATTAAAATCTTGCAGGGATGAGGCCATTGATCATGTTTTAGAGATAAAACTTGTACATTTCAAACCCTAAATTCTCTGCTGAGTTCTTCATTTAGATGGTAGTGAAGTGTTCAGGAGGTCATGAAACCCCCATTTGGCTACTGGTAATGTGGGAATAATTTCTATCTGTTCTCCAAAGAATTGTAAGGATGACTCAAGGTTTGAGTAGCCTTCACAGTAATACTAAGCATTTTTATTTCATTACCATAGTGATACATAAATTCTGACGTGAAACAAAAATTGGTAAATGTATCAGCCAGCCAGCAGTTTACAGTGCATATACTTTTGGGAAGGAGGAAAAAAAAAAAAAAAAGAGCAAAAATTTTTCTGTTACTGAAGTATGAAAAATGTAGCAATTATAAAAAGCACAGTCTTAATTTTAGGTTACTCAGATAGTGTTATTTAAAATAGCAGTAGAGAAAGACCACTCATTTTATATGGTTCCTTGAATACTCTGAATACTTAATATCAGGCTATTTAAAAAGCATCTGTGGGATAAACTCTGGTCTATAGCATCTATAGTACAATTCATAACTCCCTAGATTCAATTCTTCAATTAAATTATTAATAGATATAAAGAATTATTCATCCCATGCTCTTTATATGTTGGAGGAACTTGATAATGTGTAGGAACATATTTGCTTCTTCCAGGTGTAACTGTATGCGTGTAACGTGGTCCAAAATTAAAAAGTCATTTAATCAGCAGATTAGTTGTTCTGCTGCCTCCTTTTTTTTTTTTTTTTCTTCCCCCTTCCATTAACCAGAAATCTCTATGGAGAGAGAATAAGAGAATAATGGAAACTCTGTAATTATAAATTGAAACTGATAACAGCTCCAGTCACATATTCAGGTAATGATCTTGTCTAGAGGTTATCAATAATTTATGTGTTAAGGGAAAGGTAGTTAGCAGATATGAATATATTTTAGGAATAATTAAGATACTATCATATCTTCTCCTAAAATTACAGATGAGGTCTGAAAAGAGGATGTTCATGCTGGCAGGGTCAGGAAAGAAACATCACACTCAAACTGTAGCAACACTAAATGAAGGTAGGTTTGAGGTGGGGGAAGGGAAGGGAAAATCTCTACTTTCCTCTTGGCTGTAATCACAAGATGTAACAGTGGACAGCATGGTGATGAAAGACTACATGTGACATATGCCAAAGCTCCAAAACAACTCTAAAATATAAGATCAAGGTCCTAAAATTATTTTGACTTTGGAAAATGATCTCTTTAATCCTGTAGAAGCAGAACAGTAGAGTCTGAAAAGCAAAGACAGAAATTCCTGTCTGTACACTGAGGAAAGGGGAGCAGATGGGCAAATTCAAAGAGCAGTCATGTCCACCCTGTTACATGAGGCTCTTGTGCCTTATTTTTCTTCTGTCTGTTTTTTCTTGGCAAAGTAGGGAA
>NW_008595560.1:40890-79949 GCF_000691845.1 Merops nubicus
GTTAGTTACACCCAGAATTTATTATTCATATTTGAATTAATTAGAAGAATAGCTATGCTGGGTCTGCCCAAGGGATCTAGCTTGTTCAGTGTCCCACCAAGTAGGTGGGAGTTGCACCAGAACTGAGAACACATATGTGATACTATTGTCCTAGGCTCCAGCTTTTCAATGACAAGAATTACTCTGGTTAAAAACAATTATTTCATTCATTGTTTATTTAATTTTTATTTCACTTTTATATCTTTTTTTAAATGATTTACATACTACCATCTCTATATTAAGTTTTCCTGGAATGGTGCAGAGAAGATCCCTATTTATTCAGCTCTCCAATGACATTTTTCACTTTATCCCTCTCTTTTTCTCTCCCTGCTTCCTTTTTATTGATTACTTTTCTTCTAAATTAGGCTGACATTAGCATACCTACCCTAGATAGATTTATTTACATTTCTTTGATCTTCAGGCTTTCTTGAAAAACTGGTAGGAACTGGTTTCCAGTTGGTGTTGGAAAGTGAATTTATTACTTTGCTCATTAGACTTGAGGAGTTTCTCTTTTATCTGTCTTTTCTCTCCCCCCCACCCCGTCATTTTCATTTATTTTCCTTGCTGATTTTCATTTCAGCAGGCATTTGAAATTTCTGGTGACATTAACCTGCATAAAAGTGATTTCTGTTACTAATATTTTAGCGCATTCTGCTTTAACGGGGACTCAGAAGCTCACTAAGGAATAAAGTCAGTTCTTTTTGCTCATTGCAAAGGCTCCTGGGCAAATTAATGAGTTTAACACAATTATGCAGCTGTAATACACAAGCAGACACAAACTGCTTAAGGGGTCTCAGAACATAATTGGCACGATTTCGGTGTCTAGGCATCAGTGTCTCATGCATTGTAGGTACCTTAGAGAATGTGAAACAGCTTCATGAAGTGGCAGATATGACATGGGACCTTTAGAAATGTGACCTCTTCTGAAGTGGCAGCTCTAGGTTTGGCAGGATACCCTGGGGTAACTAAAATGTTACTAGTCTCACATACATAGCCAGCTGAATTCCACCCCAGGTCTTTTCTTTCATGTTCTTAACATGCTGTAAGACTTTGATGTACAGTATTATTTATCTGCAATTTGCCGTTTTGTGCAGTAAAACCTAGACTTTGGGAAATACTCTTGTGTTTTGCCAGTATCTCTCAACACACCTGAAAGCTGGGGTTATGTTGAAAGGTCCTATTTGATTTAAGTACAATTTTTGTGGCCTCTGTGGTGCATAGAAATTCTCACAACCATTTCCAGGGAAGAGACATGATATAGTAACACCTGGTTTTGAAAATAAGTGGCATTTTAGTATTTGCATTGCTATTATACACTGCCTTCAGTCTGTTCTGTTAAACTTGGTGTTGGAGGAGTGGGGAGACAAACCTTTACTTGTTTCTTTTTAAGAATATAGAATTTTTTTATGAGAGTACAAGTCTTATGAGGAGTGGCTGAGGACCAGGGGAGACCTGACCACTCTCCACAACTACCTGAAATGAGGTTGTGAAGAGGTGGGTGCAGGTCTCTTCTCACAAGTAACAGGTGATAAGACATGGGGAAATGTTCTCAAGTTTGCTCGGGGAGCTTTAGGTTGGATATTAGGAAAACTTCTGGAGCAGCTCTCCTACGAGGCCCGACTGAGAGAGATTGGGCTGTTCAGTCTGGAGAAGAGAAGGCTCTGAGGAGAACTGATTGTGGACTTCCAGTATCTTAGGGGGGCCCACAAGAAAGCTGGGGAGGGACTTTTTAGGATATCCAGTAATGACAGGACTAAGGGGAATGGGGCAAAGGTGGAAGTGGGCAGATTCAGGCTGGACATGAGGAAGAAGTTCTTCCCCATGAGAGTGGTGAGACCCTGGAATGGGTTGCCCAGGGAGGGGGTTGAGGCCCCATCCCTGGGGGTCTTTAAGGCCAGGCTGGATGAGGCTCTGGGCATCCTGGTCTAGTGGGAGGTGTCCCTGCTCATGGCAGAGGGGTTGGAAGTGGGTGATCCTTGTGGTCCCTTCCAACCCTGACAGATTCTGATTCTGTTTTAGCAGAGGACTTTAGAGCCCTAATGGCTCAATGGTTGGACTTGATGATCTTGGAGGTCCCTTCCAACCTAAAGGATTCTATGATTCTACTTCACTGAAAGGGTGAATCAAGCTTTGGAACAGGCTGCCCAGGGAAGTGGTTGAATCAGTATCCCTGAATGTATTTAAAAGTTTGCGATATGGTGCAGCAGTGGACTTGCTAAAGTTAGGTAAGTGGTTGTACTCCATGATCTTAAAGGTCTTTTCCAACCAAAATGATTCTGTGATTTGAGTTGGTTTTTTTTGGAGGGTTTTGTGTAGTTGGTTTTTCTTTTTTAAAGAATAAATTTACTGATAGGGGGGTGTGTGCAGTGTATTTTCTTATTCATATTACATGTTCAGGTGTCAGTAAATTTCTACGCAAAATTTGAAAGATTAATAGCAAATAACTAATGGTTTGGTTTTTTTTTTTTTTTTTTAATTTCCATATTAAGGCAGGTTCTTCAAAACTTCCCTAAGCTGTTTAGTATTAAAACTAGAGGGTAAAAATCCTTGATTTCTTATATTCCCTGAAGAAAAGAAATTAGTAGTAAATAGAAATTAAAGCAAATAAGACTGGAATAACAAAAAAAAAGCCTCACATTAATTATCCCCATGATTCAAGACAGTATCAAACCTGATAGCTGTCTTTTTAATATACTGATAATTCAACTTTTTTCTGTGGTCACTTCAGGGAACCTACTCCAGCACATCTTGTATTGTGAAAGTTTCCTTTCCAAATGTTTATTGAAATTTAAAACACTTTGCCTTCTTGTATTAACTAATGTATAGTTCCTTCTTATTATAGCAATCTTTTTCTTTAAAGACTAGTATTCCTCTTTATGACTCCTTCCCTGACTGAATAAATCCATTTCCCCCCCACATTTCAAGTTTTCATTTTCAAGACCTCTGGTCTTCCTCTTGTCTCTCTTCTGGACTCTAAGTAGTCACTTCACACTTTTCTTGCAGTTTTCAACTGAAAACTCAATTTGCATCTGCAGTATTTTGAGCTGAGATTTCCTGCTGGCAAGTACCTTTTTTTCTCTCTTATGTTTTCCCAAACCACCAGCCCTACAAAAATATTGCATTGAATGCTGTGTAAATGCCTAGAAAAAGCTTAAAAGACTTTTTTTCACTGCATTTACTGATATTATTGGGAAAGGAAAAAAGAAATGTGACATCCCCTTCAAGTCTGATTCTGACTGAAATGATCCTCTGATGATGTCATACATGACCTTATTTGTACTTTAGAGGGAACGTATGATTTCTTATCCTAAAGCTGAAGAATTTTTTAATGACACAACATTTTACAACTAGCAGCTGAATTTAATGCTGAAAGTCAGACAAAAATAATTTTAGAGATTTTAACAAAAAAAAAAAAATCAATTATACAAGTGTTGAAAATAATGAACAAAATAAAACACTTTAATCAAGGCCAGTGCTGTGCAAGTCATGACAAAAATTATCTGAGCAAGAAAATTATTTTTCCGTTGGACTATTTTACTTTGTTGTTTACAATAATGATATGTTTGTGTTACTTGACAGTCATGATTTCTTTTTATCTGCCTAAATGTAACAGAGGCCTTCCAGCTGAAAAGGATGCCTTGCTCTGAGGGAGGAAGTAGAATCCTCCTGACTTGTTTGCAGTTTCATTTCTGATAGTTTGGTGGGAGGACATCACTGGTGTTGCTAGAGCAAATGGCACTCAGAACTGACAGTCCTGTATGTGGTGTGTATCTTCCCCATCCCTCCACCTTAACCCCCAAAACAACCCAACCCAAACCAAAAACCAAAACCCAGAGACATCTCTCTTTTGGTGCTTAAATATTTCATGGTGGTACTGCTGTATTTATTTCCTTTGTGGTCCTCCACTTCTGATGATGTAAAATAAGTAAAAGGAATGGCAGAGTTTAATTTCTGATATACTTCTATCTCCTGATTTGATTCTTAAATGTACTGAATGCATGTTGTTGTAGTTTTAGCCCAAGGTTTATTACTTCTGAGTAGATTGTGTGGTATTTAAAAATATAACAACGCTGCAGCCTTTCCTTCACTAGAGCGGTAACGTTCTCTTCCTTTCAAGTTTCATACTGTTCGTTTGAAAATTACCAGGAACTGTGAGAGTTGTCCAGATTTGCTCAGAAACGCCCCAGTAATTATTAAATGCATTGCTTAATAATACCAGCTGGTATAAATTGGACCAGCTCAATAATACCAGACCAGTTTGGACACTGAATCTTTTAGGTCATTCCTCCAAAAAATGAAAGGTGGGGCTGGTGAAAAAAATTTCTGTAAAACTGATTTTCTGTCTAGTGTTAATACTCATAGAAAACTTGTTTCCCAAATGTTACCTGAAATGAAGAGAACTGTGTGATAGTAGCAAGAACATCTGATTAATGACAAATATGTCAACTTGGCTTCTAGAAAATTAAGTCAGAGGTTTCAAAATTTGCAGACAATTCTTTCTATTTCCAGTGTGTTAGAGCAGGGTGTAGAGGGAGAGGGAGGAAAAGGTCAGACAGCTTTTTCACAATTGCAGCTTTGCTAGCTATAGCTTCTGCTTTAGGCCTTATTTTCCTATTATTGTTTTGGTGTGGACAGATATGTGTCCTTACATGCTCTCAGGCTTGATTGATTGATTAAAAAAAAAAAATAATGAAACAACCACCAAACAACACCAACAAAAGAAGAAGAAGGAGTCAGTTCAGCTTATCCAGCAGAATTCATAGGCCTCTGGCATTTAATCATACAGCTCCACAAACTATGTTCAGGAAGCTTTTTATTTTTTCCGTTGGTTTGGTTTTTTTTTTCACAGGCTTTTCATAAGGCTACTAGATCTTTATTGGCCACATTGACTATGTGTCAATGGAGTTGTTTTCCATGCTGCATGAGTGCACTGATGCTGTGATCTGCTTTTGGCAATTATAAGGTAGAGAACGGTCACATTAGTACAATAGAAGAGGAAGAGTGCAGGACACACAAGCGAGAGACAACAGCTACCACATAGCCTGTCTCGTATAAGAGTTGTTAATAATGGATTAGGATTCTCTCTGAGGTTCTAACATAGGTCAGATAAAAATGATAACCAATTTTATGGCATGTGCATGACAAACTCAGTTTGGGATTGCGCAACTAATAGCATCAAATACCATAAATTACAACAACATTTATGGATTTATAATTTAAGGTACAGAATACTACTGTATACAGAAAATTAAAACTATTTCTTGAGGCTTTGAAGACAGATATGTAAAGGAATTTTTTAGTTGGCTTTTTTTTTTTTTAAGTGAGAAAACAGTTATCAGAAGAGTGAGGTTAAAAATGAACTATCTAGTGGTAAATAACTCAGCCTTGATAAATCACAGAGGAAGTGTACCTAGTGTGAAAGCAGCATCTCATGAGGTTTTGCGCCCACGTTACCAAAAAAGGTGTTCTCTGGATGGGCAGAAAGGAAAATCCCAAGAGTCAAGCCAGCTGAAATGGCCATCTCTTCTTACTATTTTTAAATGGAGACAAAGTTTGGAAGAACGCCTGCTGAAAAAGAACAAAACTAAATTGAATTGTTTTCAGGTAACGTGTCAGTCACAGGCTATCTTGGCTGTTGTAAGTAATATGATTAAACATAATTGGCAACTGCATGTGGTTATGTCTAAGAGGTTAATGTTAGATACGTATGTCATTCCTAATTTGCACTAATGGTTTGGAAGCTTGTTATGAGTATGTTTTCTGAATTTTTATTAGTGTACAGATGACTATATGATGCTTTAAAAGCCTAAATAATTTCATACTGATGCTTTCTGAAGTGTCAGTGAATATAATTTCATAGTTTTTGCTGAAAATCATGGAGTTTTCTTTGCAAGATCTCAGATGAGAGCTCTGAAGTAAGGAATAACTCACTTTGAATATAAATATGGCTATATTAATTTTGCAGTGAATATAATGTATGTAATGTAGTATCATATTTTGGATATTACAGATGAAGCCTTATTCGCTTTGTGTTATATTTTTCTTTTCCATGTTTGATTAAAAGTAAACTGAAAATAAGATTATTTATTGTATAGTGAAACCATGTTTCAGTGTCACTGCTTGGAGTCACACATTTAATAATCTAAAAATACAATCTGTATATAAATCTAAAGTAAATAACACATTATCTAAATAAAGATATATTTGGAGAAGGTAAAAGTACAGCAGAAATGGTATCTCAGTATGACTTGTTAAGAACTTGGTTAAGTTCAAAGCAAGAAGAATTTCGGTAATCTCTAAAAACAGCACTGGAGTATGTATAAATACAAGTGTTAGAAATTAATATAAAAGATTGTATATTATGCTATGTATATCTGTTTTCAGTTTTTTTGTGTAGTGAACTTAGTTTCTCCTATTATATTACAACTCTGAAAAATTTATTCTTATCAATACTGTTACTTATAGATGGACAGTTATAATTCATGGATATAATGATATTTTGTTCTAAGTTAATCCTCAAGGAAAACTCCTTTTAAACTTCAGAAGACAAAACTTAACTGTGCAAGAGTATAAAGCACTTTTTAATGAGGAATGGATTGTACTATAGTTCCAGTAGCAGTGCTTGAGTGATAATAATGAGTGGGTCATAAAAATCATTCACAATTCAATTCTTTTTAAATTCCCTTTTAAAAATTAAATGCAGTGCAGATTCTAATAGAGGATTATTTTTAAGAATTCTCTTACTGTTCATATTCAGAATAATCATTTACAGAATGCACTGCTTTGTACTCATTTGGCAGAGTTAAGCAGCAAAATCAAAAAACCCTCTGGAAAATGTTTGTGGTTTTTATTTTTTTTCCTCCCCCCCAGGTTTTCTTGAACCTCTCTTTATCAAAAAAAGGCTACCAAATAAACAAATTCTAGACATGATCTATTTTTATATGTACTTGTAACATTCTCCTGGGGAAAAAAAAAAAAAGTCTGTTTAAATGTTCCATAACATATACAACTTTGCTTAAAAATAATATGATTTTTTTTTAATCTTTCCATCATTAGTGTGTGCTAATGGTGGCAAAAATTGTTGAAGGAGGTAACTTTGTATAAATCTAAAATAGAGATAACTAAAATATCATCATGCTTAATATAGTAAAATCTATAGATACTGGAATACATGTAGATTTGACATTACAATATAAATACAGCAAACTTTATGATGCTATGTGAATTTTCCTATTGTGTATAAAAACATTTGCAGAACCTCTATAACAGCCTGGTATTGACTTTGAGTGCAGTGATTGAGTCTCAGGAGGAGGGAAAAAGAGAAAAATAAGTTGCATTCATATATTGTCTAATTTGAGTTTGGGATGAATAGTCAAGAATGATATTTATTGGGGGATGATAAGGTGCAGGTTTAGGTAGCAAAGACAGTCTGGATGATGAATTTTAAGAAATGACTTAGAGACAAAATGGTAGATTAAATTTACTGTGAATTATTGTAAAGTAGTGCACAAACTGGTGTAGACTGGGTGAGTACTTTTAATAAGGCGGACTCTGAGTACCTAAGACAGAGATCTTAGAGTCGTGGTAGTTCCAAGATAAGATCACCTTCGTAGTGCTAAAAAAAAACCAAACAAACCCACAAACCCTTCTCTTATGCTAGAAATTATTAGGAAGAGAATAGAGCACAAAAATGGCCAACATGACCAGAAGTTAAGAGAACAGATGTGCAGTGACAGGTAGGAGTTACCCTTTCAATGGGGTAACCTTGAGGCAAGAGGAAATAGGACTGTGAAGGCTCTTTACCTCCTGAAGCATATGATAGGGAGATGCAGTATATGGACCATCTTGAGCATGGTGCACACAGCATGGGGGCAACCTCTTGCAGCAGACCATATTCCAGAAGGTCTCTGAGCTTGGTAAAATCAGCCAAGAACATTCTGAGATGCAACAGCCAGGGCAGAGAGAGTTCTGCTCACTCTACAACTGCTAAGACACTCCATGCTCCAGCTCATCCGAATCAGATGCTGGAGAGGGACAGATGACAGAGGTGCATACCTACACAGAGCAGTACATCATGTGGATAAGCTTAGTGTGCCAGGTGGTAACACTGGGGGGGGTTCACCGCATCAAAGTGAAGAGGGAGGTGCTGAGCTCTTCTCCTTGATACCCAGTAATAGGACATATAGGAATGGCTCAAAACTGCACCAGGGGAGGTTTGGACGTGACATTAGGAAGCATTTACTTACTGAGAGGGTGGTCAAACACTGCAACAAGCCTCCTAGAGAGATGGTCAATGACCCAAGCTTGTCAGTGTTAAGAGACATTTGGACAATGCCCTTAACATCCTTTAACTTTCTGTCACCTCTGACCTGGTCAGGCAGTTGGACTCGATGATCATTGTAGGACTTTTCCAACTGAATTTTTTTCTATTCTGTTCTATTCTTTTCTAGGTATTGCCATGCTACTTGGGTGGAGGAAGTCCCCATTTCCAAAGTTTGATGTCTTGGGTAGTGGGGTTTTGTTTAAGGAACTGGAGTACTGACCTACCTCCACTCTCCTTTCTGCTGATACAGGAGAGTGGGAGATGAGCTTCCACTGAGCTGAAATCAGCACACCCAGCTATAGAAACTGTGTGGGAATTGTCCGTCTTCCTCTTTGGGTTACTGAAGGACAAAGTACTGGGGAGATCACCACTCGGTCCAACCAATATCAGTGTTATGTTCTTATATTTGGTTGGGAGGTAGTGTGTTTGACAGATTATTGAGGGGTTTTGGGTTTATGCTGGGTTTGGCTGAGGCAAAGGGGCTGCATCTGGGGAGGGATAACATCATACGTCAGTACAGGCTAGGGACTCACCTGCTGGAAAGCATCTCTGTGGAGAAGGACCTGGGAATCCTGGTGGACATGTTAACCATGAGCCAGCAGTGTGCTCTTGTAGCCAACAAGGCCAACGGTGTCCTGGGGTGCATTAAGAGTGTGACCAGCACATTGAGGGCGGTTCTTCTTCCCTTCTACTCTGAAGATGAGGAACTGTTACTGATGAGAGTGCAGCGGGAAGCTACAAAGATGATTAGGAAACTGGAACATCTCTTATGAGGAAAGGCTGAGAAGCCTGGAGAAGAGAAGATCGAGAGAGGATCTTATCAATATCTAAAGGGTGAGGGTCAAGAACATGAGGCCAGACTCTTTTTAGTGGTGCCTAGTGACAGGACAAGGGGCAATGGGCACAAACAGAAACACAGGAAGCTCCACCTCAACATGAGGAGAAACTTCTTTCCTGTGAGGGTGACAGAACCCTGGCACAGGCTGCCCAGAGAGGTTCTGCAGTTACCTTCTCTGGAGACTTTCAAAACCTGCCTAGGTGTTTTGAAAAGTTCCTGTGCAACCTGCTCTGGGTGACCCTGCTTTAGCCAGGGGGATTGGATCAGATGATCTCCAAAGCTCCCTTCCAACACCCACCATTCTCTGTTTCTGTGAAAGTTAATGTTCCTCATAGTAGCTTGTACGGTGCTGTGCTTTGGATTTCTGATGAAAACAATGTTGATAACACAGGGATGTTTTAGTTATTGCTGAGCAGTGCTCACACAGTGTGAAGGCCTTTTCTGTTCCTCAGACTGCTCTGCTATCAAGTAGACTAGGGGCGTGCAAGAAGCTGGGAGGGGACACAGCCCTGACAGCTGACCAAACAGACCCTATGCTGTTCTGACCAGCCAGAAAAATGGGAGAAGGAGAAAGGGGGGACATTTGGATCTATGATGTTTGTCTTGCCCAGTAATCATTCCATGTGATGGAGCCCTGCTCTCCTGGAGACCACTGAACAACTGCCTACCAGTGGGAAGTAGTGAATAAATTCCTTATTTTGTTTTACTTGCACAAGCAGCTTTTGCTGTAGCTATTAGACTGTCTTTATCTCAAACCACAATTTTTCACTCTTTTACCCTTCCAATGCTCTCCCCCGTCTCACTGGGGAAGGGTGAATGAGCAGCTGCGTGGTGCCTAGTTGCCTGCTGGGGTTAAAACAGGACAGTTTTTCTTAGCTGATCATGGATTTTATCATGACTTATAGTGTCTGAGAATGGAAAATTATGTTTATTCCAGATTAAATAAATTTTTATTAAAACCCATAATTTTATTCAATTTGCAACATGCTTTGAGGAGCCTGTGAGAAAACAGAAAAACACGCTGAAAATGTCAGGTGAAAAAATAAAATCAGACATAAGCAGGCTTATCATGCCTTAGAGAAGGCATGCATACAGTCTGACCAGACCTTTTCCAAAGATTTCTACTTAAGATTTGTTTGAGGCTGAGTATATAGTGATAGGTGATTGGATTTACTGCTTTGGGAACCTTGGTTAAAGAGTCATGGATCAAATTGTTTTCTCACGGTGAAGTTCAGTCTGCTTTACTCAGACTGGGACAGGTACTTTCTGCTGCTTGTGGATCTGGATTAGCACCAGGTGTCTTGAAACAGCACAGGTGGTTTTGTGGTCTCTCACTTGCCTCAGCAGCTGTTTCACCTCCAATACCATGTGCTTCAATGGGTGGAAGTTGAGCCTGGAAACAGCCTTTTAGGTGCCCTCTTCCTGTGGTATTTATTTTTGCCTCTGAGCAAGAGAAATTACTATCTCATTGACAGTCACATGGGGCTGCTTTTAAACGTGCTTCATAATGAATTTGGAGTTCTTCTCACCTTATCTCCATAGGCCTTTATCACTGTGCATGTTCAAAATCTGATGTTTAAATTGCCTTGAAGTCAGAGAACTGAGGTAAGTTGTTTGTTGACTAAATAAGGTCTCTCTTTAATCCTTTTTCTGGTGAGCCCATAATTTTCTTCACAGGTACAGTGATGATAGCAGTAATTTTGATGTAAAGTTCATTTCTGCTGTTTACATGTCGTATTTTATGTTCACTTTCCCAGACTTTAGCTCCCCTGAGCGGTCAGTATTCAGGATGAAGAGTACCCAGTGTTTAGCCTCTACTTAACCCCAGTGCCTGCCGTAACAATTTTACAGGGCGTAATTTTAATGGGGGGTGGGAGGGATGAGGGGTGTGCAGAATTAAGAACACTCCTTTTCATATAACTTGCACTTGGTTGCATGCAGCATGCTGTGCCACCCGTTGTGTTCAAAAATATCTCTCTTGTTTTGAGGTTACTCCATACGAGTTATGTCTGAAAGCAACCTGATGTAGCAGGTCTTCCTTTCTAGCTATAACAGTTTATTGAATGCTAGTGTCCCTTATTACAGAATTGAATGGAATTAAAAAAATTTATTCAATTTCTTAATGTAATTTTACTCTAATTAGATAGGGAAGGGAAACTACTATCTGTAATTGCTTTACTACATAAATCTTTTATGGGCACAGCAAACCCTTGTGGGAAGGAATACAGTCTTCATTCTCTTTCTCCCTGAGTCTTCCCCTGATGTGATCATCTTCATCTTGCCTTCTGGTTTTGTTTTTTTGAAATGCCAAAGAAGGAAGTTTCAAAAGCAAAGAATGAGAGACAATAAAAACATGTTTCTTTTTTTTCCATATGTACAAAGCAGTTGTCTTCTGGAGGCAGAAACTGCAACTCCCTTAATAACTGGTCTTAATCTACTATATTGAGGTGATTAGTCATATAGATATTTCTGGACTACTTCTGTATTAAATGCAGAGAGGCCAGTATTACAAGAGACCTAGGTTGGCAGCATTAAGAATGATGTGAAACTTTTAGTAATCATAAATAGCGAGTACCAGATTACTTTCTAAGTACTTTTGTTCCTGTACCACTCCATCACATACAAGTTGCTGGTGAACTTTAAGAGCTGACTGGAGAAAACAATATAGTAAACATAAGAACTTGTGGCATGCCCTTTTCTTTTAAGATGCAAGAGTTCTACAGACAAGTTCAGAAACGATTGGGCTGGAGAACAGCATTTCATCTCATAAAGCTTTTCTCTAGTATTTGACTAGAGTCTGATTTGTACGAGCCATATTAAGCTTTTTAGATTATTAGGTTTAATAAAATCCAAAACAGAGAAATATTCCCCGACTGGAAAGAAAACATGATATAATTTTACACAAGCTTAGGAACATCAATAAGCAGTAGATGGGACTACTGTGGATTGAATTGGAAACAGTCTTTTAGAATCCTGTCACCATGGTAGATAAGCACCACATAAAATGTAGCTTTAATATTTTGAACCTAGAAACACTCAACGAGTTTTTATTAAGGAAGCTGGAGTATTGCTCTGCCAGCTCACTTGAAAGGGGTTTATAGATACATATAATAATTATATAATTTGTGTTAAAAGTAAAATTAGCCTGAAAAACACTCAGAAGAGACATTTGTAGTTGTATAGTTGATATTTATTTGTCTAAAAGACTGTCTTTCTGGACATCCTGGTCTAGTTGAACTATGACAGAAGCAAGGTAGTATTTACTCTCATGTTTCTCCTATCTGTCTTTTTCAGGACTGAATTTTCAGTGCGTGAAAACTGGGATAAGTGTGATACATTCAGATCGTTTTACAAATCTGTTTTGTTTACTGTAGTCAGATTATACTAGCTAAAATACATCTGTGAACACACCACAGCAGACTTTTAAGGAAAAGCAGTAATACTTCACTAATATTGTATTTGTATACTTTCTGGAGCTGGAATTAATGCCCTTGAAATTTATTTTTTTTTTTTTAATTAACATCTTAGACGTTGCATTCAGAGGAAAGTGTTTGTGTTTGAAAGGATAATGGAGCTAATAAAGCTGCGGTAGTTCATCCTGATTCCTAACACAACCTTTTGTTCAGACAGCGGAACACAGGGAGCTAGCAATGTGCCATCTTGTGGCTTCTGTGGCCACTGCAGCTGGTTTAACAGAACAGCCAAGTGTTAACAGAAATATTTTTCAGACCCATTCTTTTTAATGGATGAGTAGCATACAAGCTCCAGCTGAGAGAATAAATGGGAAATTTGACTCTTTCTGGAGAGGAAGAACATTGTAGGCCACTGGGAATGTGTTGAGGTGAAGCATAGGAACCAGAGTATCTTTTACTTTTCTCCCTTCCCCCTATCTTTCCACCAGATAATGTCACCTTTGAAACAATTTGCTGTAATTGTTCTTCACTCATCTAAATGTAACGTTCTTTGCAATGGTGAAGTTGGCTTCTGCTTGTGCATTCTACTTGTACTCCATAATTAAAACAATTAACGTGTTGCCTTCTATGTGTTTTAGATGGAAGCTTTTGGCATTGTAGGAACTGAAGGTCACAGCTTAACTGGGTGTGCTGTTTCACTTGACTGGCTTCAATACAGAGAATCAAAGAAGTTATTTTTCTATTGCAAACAATGTAGCAATGACCAGATTTTACCTAGATTACGGAGAAAGGCAATGCAGTGAAACCCAAAAAATAAATCAAATTATTTTGCAGCCCTAGGTCCTGTTTTTAAGAAAACCTTTGGCCTTGTGATTCATTTTGTGGTATATACTGACAGTTTACATATGCAAAACTGTGAAATGGAATCTTTCATGAAGAATTAAAATGTCTTTAAGCAGGAACATTGCGATACAACCAGTAAAGTTCTGCTGCAGTGTCAGGATGGATGCCTCTGAGCCACAGAAGCAGAAAATGTGGCAAATCATTGGGCATTCGCATGGGCAGGGGTTAACTGACAGATCAATGCCTGTCTTAAAAAATACGCCATCTGCAGAGTGACCTGCTGTTTCCAGGAGAAGGAATGAGAGGAGAGGGCTCCCTTTGCTGTGATACCATCTGCAGTGGGAGTGAGTATTGCAGTGAGCACAGAAGAACAGTTTTTAAAAGGATGATAAATCTATGGGAGGAAACAAAGCACGTGCTTTTCCAAGTTTTTTGTTCCATACAATTGCCCCAGAGGCTCTGGTGGCAGGCAGTGACCAGAAATACAGTTGTGGTGTCCAGTACCAAAGTGATGATACTGCAGTTCTGGGAGATCATAATGGGAGGTCATATCTCTTCTGATTTGAAGCATATTCATTAATTAAGAAGAAATGGTGTTTCCAACAATATTTTTTTTTTTTTCCCCTTTTTGAGATGAGTAAAACCTGTATGCATCTGAGGGATAATAGTGCCAAAGTCACAAATCATACTGGTAACTGGCAGGATACAGTAATGTTTATGTCTTTTATACAACACCTCCAAATTTCCTGTCTACACTATCTTACTTTAGGTTTCACCTGTACAGATTAGCTGGACTCACAGATGAGCAATGTAAACCAGCTTCGACCAGGTCATTCAGGACATGCATCTATTCTTCAGTGTAAAAATTAGCAGATAAAAGAGTGGGAAGTAAAGTGAGTGCATTATGAACCAGATACTAGGACTCCAGATTTCCAGCATGAGCTATGGATCTATTAACCCTGGAAATGTCTGCAACTGGCAATGATGTATTTTCCTATCAAGGTTTATTTGCCTTACTTCCTTCATCCACAGGACACCTTAATAGCAATTCTTTTCTTTGTATTAAAACATCAAACATACCCCACTTGTCCAGATTAAACTGTATCCTGAAAACTTGTGAAAAAGGGGGTGGGGTTTGATCTCTTTAAATTTTATCTAGATGAAGTCATTAACCTTCCTGTTTACTAAAGCTACAACCTTGATTGTTTAAGTGTTTGGGAAAGTTTGAAATTCATAATTTAATCACCCTCCATGAGGAAACCAGACTGGATACACTTTCATTATCTTCCTAAACATTTACCTACTTCTGAATTTCACATTTATGATGAAATAATTGTGGCAGGATATGAAGAATTCATACTTCCTTGACCTTCTGCAGCAAGTTCAGAGTCTCATTGTTTGAAATATATACAAAATGTTCATAGAATCATAGAATCTTTTAGGTTGGAAAAGACTTTTGAGATCATTGAGTCCAACCATTAACCTAACACTGCCAAACCCACCACTAAACAGTGTCCCTAAGCACCACATCTACATGTCTTTCAAATACCTCCAGGGATGGTGACTCCACTACTTCCCTGGGCAGCCTGTTCCAACGTTTGATAACCGTTGTGGTGAAGAATTTTTTCATAATATCCAATCTCAACCTCCCTGAGCACAACCTGAGGCCATTTCCCCTTGTCCTATCACTTGTTACTTGTGAGAAGAGACCGACTCCCACCTTGCTACAACCTTCTTTCAGGTTTGTAGAGAGTGGTAAGGTCTCCCCTGAGCCTCCTTTTCTCCAGGCTAAACAACCTAAATTCTCTCAGCCACTCCCCATAAGACTTGTGACCGTTCACCAGCTTTGTTGCCTTTCTTTGGACACAGTCCAGTCTTTCCTGTCGTGAGTGGCCCAAGACTGAACACAATATTCAAGGTTGTTCGTATCTGGTAAGAGTTAAGGCACCTTACCAGTGCCGAGTACTGGGGCAAGTTGAATGAGAACTGAACATTGAAATACACCTATACTGCTGAGAATGATGCCGTTTTGTCAGCTCATAAGTATGAAAGAGCAGGTTAAAGAAATGCTTTTTCTATGCCTGCACAAATACTTTTCAGAACTAAGAACTCTGTCTCATATTCAGAGAAAGTATGTTGCACAGTTTCAATCATCTGAACAGTCATGAAAGCACTGGCCAAGTCAGAGCATATCTGGGTCTGTCTTGGTTTCAGCCAGAATTTGGCACTGAGTTTACTTGACTCTGTCTGATGATTTGACACCTTTCTGTGACTCACTCCTTCAGCTAGATTATTTTTGCACATGTTTCTAATCAGATATCACTTCATTATTGCTGAACAAGAAATTTGTGAGCTTTTAGATATTAATCTTGGAAAACCAGCAGCATGAGTTGGCCTTTATGAGCTAATACAATTTCTTTTTAATCTCTGTATTGAAAATGAAATACAGAGATTATTGGCAACACATCCTTCACTGTGATACTTAATATTTGGAAAAATGTTCTGCCTCAGTAGTCGTAATTTCACCCCTGAAATTTTAAAAGGGAGTCACACAACAAGGCAAACTTTCTTATACAAAAAGCTCAAAAGTACAAAACACAAAAAATTGTACTGAATTAATTTGTGAAGATTTGGAAAGCATTTGAGAACCAATTTAGGAATATGTAGTACGGATCAGCCTCATAAAATGGCACAAAATTAGAAGGACAAATAACTGTGCAAGTACAAAATATCATGGAAAAAATGGTGTAGGGGGAAAAAGGGTAGCTAACTGTGTAGAGAGTATCTTAATAGAAATATACTATGTACGTATGTATACTAAAGAAAATATCTCTGATATCTTAAATATTATTCTCTATATAGATACGTGTATAAAGATATCAAGCTCGTGTATTGATACCTAAGATTCATAGCATATATATGCTGTTGTTGAGATTTTAGATGCCTCCTTGGGAGGACTCTAGTCCACATTTCCACTCAAAGATGGATCAACACTGATTTCACAGACAGTTGTGGGCTACCTGGTTTTAGAAATCTCCAAGGACAAAGGCTACACAACCTCTCTGGACAACTTGTTCCAATGCTTAAATTCTTGTAGTGGTTGTCAGGATGTCAGCTGTGTGCTTTTCCTAGTGATTTATTTTCTTGTAGAAATTTGAGTCTCCAGTTCAGTTCAGTTGGCCCTAGCTGAGCCCAGGAAAGGAGAAAACTGTTGTGAGACTGATGGTGCAAAAATGTCTTTGAAAAGACACCATTGCTCTGCCATTTAACATATCCTATTTATCCTATTGAGTTTATCTAGCAAATATTAGGCCACTTATTGTTATTATTTTATGTTCTAATTTATTTGGCTTTTGTTTTTTTCTCTGTTGTTAATAACCAGGAACTGATGTCATCCTTCCTTGCCTTGACCCCCGGTGCTTTGCTTAATACATACTAGGTAACTCGGTGACAGATTTTTTCCTATTTTTCCAAATATACTATGTAACTGCAAGTTCTATTTAGCTTTTTTGCACACTTGCCCTTTTTTTGAACCACATACCTAATCTCATCATTAGCTTCCAAAAATCATCATTAACTTCCACAAACTTCTATTCTCAGTTTATTTCTTGCAGTCTGTGTGAATATTCTAAAGTACAGAAAATGTTGAAGCCAAGTGAGGAAATGTAGGAAAGAAATCAATAAATACCTGGTTTACTTTGGAGGAAAAATTTAGGAATGTGATATGGGTTTCTAAATTTCTTAAATGGTTTTACAAATATTTATCTTACAACGGTGGTAGTATTTTCACATATTCCTCGGCCAAATGTACAGTATTGAAAAATACAAGGTCTTTTTGCTTAATTTGTAATCCTTCTTTTTTGTGATTTTTGTCATGCTTTGTAGTCTGTACAGTGACCTTCTCAAGTACGCAATCACTTGAAAATATCTTTTAATATTTATCAGTTTTAGTCTGTGTTTTGTGTCTGTACAATTAGTGAACATTAAGGGATACAAGCTAGCATATATAGGTAGTTATATGCAAAATTAGGTAAAATTCTTGTATTTTCAAAGTTATTTTTGAAACCTGGAAATGTTCTATCACAAGGGAGTTCTGTGTACTCTTGAAACTTTTTCAGGAGGCTGATAGACTAGTATATACCTTAAATATTCATTAATTGTGTTAGTTATTAGAAACAGCACTCTAAAGAATTCTTCAGAAGAGGGGGGGAAAAAGATGATTCACTCATTGAAGTCACATTTAAAATATACTTATAGCATGTTATATACTACAACCCTATCGACAAGTGTCAGGTTTTATATTTTTGATCATTTGAAACTGCTCTTAATGAATCATTATGTTTGACTAATACTTTTGCAAAATTTTTTCAAATTTGTTGTATTTATTCCTTTGAAAACTATTTCAAGGTTGCCTTTTTAAAATGTATTTGGTCAGAAAATAAATCAGTAAGGAATTTTAAAATTGATACAATAACGCTTGATATCATAGGGAAATTAAATTTGTGTATTACAAGTGTAGTAGATGAGATTTGCCATATGGATGTTATAGTTCCTGATTCTGGGTTGACAAGTAAACCTCAGAACCTTAAAAAAAATAGTAGAACTGATAACACCTACTACTATTAGAATTGCTTGATTCTAGCTACACAAAACTTCACATTATAGGGGGAACACAATTGCATCGAACTAGGGAGTCTGTGAGATCTTAGTGTTGGGGATGCTTGCAAATGCTGCCATAAGGAATCTTGCTGAAAGCAAGGCTACTGAGACTGGTGTATTAAATTATGTTATTACACACATAATGTAGCTGTGGGCTTCGGGTATTACATGCAGTGTCACTGTCTACAGACAAGGAAAGATACTACTGCAAGTTGCACAGATTTTTCCTGTAGCGAGGGCTCTGGTATGAGACACTAAATTTGACTGAAGGTACACTTCAGGCTTATGCACTGTATCTCAAAGAACTGGAAAATGGCCCAAAGTAGCTCCTGCAGACTGTTTGGCTCCTTACATGAACTGTGTCATGCCACCTTCCCAGTGCTTTCCTGCAGTTTCCCCTTGGCAGTGGAGTTTAACCTGGATGCACAAAGGCACTCAGAGCAGAATAACAACTAGGAGTTAGTGACAGGCAATTATCATGCTTCAGATTTGAGAGGTAGCTCCTTTGAATGATGCCTGCACTATGTTGACAATGCCTCAGAGGTACAGCACAGACTTTCATCTCTTGTTTACTGTATTTGCTGAAGCTCTGCTCCTAACGCCTAATACTGCAGCAATTCACCCTTCACTGGATAAAAAAAAAAAAATGGCTGGATGGTCTAGCACAAAGAGTGGTGGTGAATGGAGTCAAATCCAGTTGGCAGCTGGTCACAAGTGGTGTTCCCCAGGGCTCAGTATTTGGACTAGCTCTTTTTAATTTCTTTATCAATGACCTGGATGAGGGGATTGACGGCACCCTCAGTGAATTTGCAGATGACACCAAACTGGGCACAAGTGCTGATCTTCCTGATACTAGGGAGGCTCTACAGATCTGGACAGGCTGGATCAATGGGCCAAGGCCAATTGTATGAGGTTCAGTAAGGCCAAGTGCCGGATCCCCACGCAGCAACATGAAACACCGCAGGCTTAGAGTCGCTTGAAAACTGTGTAGCAGAAAAGGACCTGGAGGTATCGGTTGAAACCCAGTTGAACATGAGCCAGCAGTGTGCCCAGGTGTCCAAGAAGGCCACCAGCATCTTGGCTTGTATCAGAAATAGTGTGGCCAGCAGGACCAGGGAAGTGATCGTCCCCCTGTACTTGGCACTGGTGAGGCCGCACATATACTGTGTCCAGTTTTCAGCTCCTCACTACAGAAAAGACATGGAGATGCTGGAGTGTGTCCAGAGAAGGGAAAAAAAAAAAGCTGGTGAAGGGTCTAGAGGACAAATCTTACGGAGAACAGGGGTTGTTTAGCCTGGAGAAAAGACAACTCAGGGGAGATCTTCTCGCTCTCTACAACTACCTGAAAGGAGGTTGCAGAGACATGGGGGTCAGTCTCTTCTTCCAAGTAACAAGTGATGGGACAAGAAGAAATGACCTCAAGTTGTGCCAGGGGAAGTTTAGATCGGACATTATGAAAAATCTCTTCACTGAAGGGGTTGTTAATCACTGGAACATGTTGACTAGCTGGTGGAGTCACCATCCCTGGAGGTATTTAAAAGACATGTAGATGTGGTGTTTATGAACCTGGTTTAGCGGTGACCTGGCAGTACTGGGTTAACAGTTGGATTTGTTGACCTTAATAGTCTTCTTCAAGATAAATGATCCTAGGTTTCTATGACTTTCCCACTACAGACCTACTAAATGAAACAGCTTTTTGTTTAGAAACTCATATTCCCTCCTTTATTGTTTTTATTATTTACTAACAGCACAATAAAGTGAAATCTGATGTTATCATTATGAATATTCAGTAGGGGAAAAAATTATCATCAGTTAAGTGTAGCAGTTACAATATCATAAACTCATTTATTTGTCTTAGAATGAGTTATATCATCACCATATTGCTCAAAACAAACATCAAGGGTGATCGATAATGTGTATTTAGTGGCAAAATCCCTATTTTTTCCCTATTTTATCCCTATTCAAAGATTTTGTTAAAAAAAAAAGTTATAGTTTAAAGGCTCTAAATGAAACAATGTGTTTTACATCTAAGTGATGCTTATTTGTTTGCTGTTTTTATTATTATGCACTTTATCTCATTACTTTTAATATCAACATGAGTACAGTAAATGAAACTCTGTGCTAATTGCTTGCATACTGTTATTAAGATACTTAGACCCTGGACTGTCACAGGACACGAATGGAAAGTAAAATCCAAAGCCTACTATTTCAAAACCCAGTTCCTTTAATGAAGTACAAAAATTAATTAATGTGAATTTTCTAGATCCAGTCATACATACATTGGTGACTGGTGGCTGGTTTCCCCTTTACAGCACCATCCAAGCTGTGTTTAAAAGCGTCTTGGCTAGCACATCTTCCTTTTAATATGTTTATCAGCCCTCAGTTGGATACTGAAGCACGTTTTAACAGAAGTATTAACTTAGTTTTCATTAGAGAATCTCTTAGTGAGATAATGATAATGTATTTCTTAGAACTTGTTATATTATCTAAATGTGAGCAAGAAGGAAGCTTGGGAAAGGCCTTTCTCTTATGACAGAAAGTTATAACAGCAGAAAGACAAGAAGACATAAGTGTCAAGATGTCTGAGCCAGGGGAATGACTGTGTAATCAGGAACTTGAAGTGTGGTGGCTGAAAAGAGCTGATGTGAAGAGTGAAGGAGGTGAGGGTGGAAGTGGAGGAGAGCAGAACCTGTAGAGGCAGCTGCAAGGAGGACAAAGGAACCTGTAACTGATGCAGCATGCTCTCGAGGAATTGAAATTAGGTGGATTTAGGAAAAGGCAAAGTTTCTTTTTGTATTATTATTTGTATTATTTTGCTGTAGCTCATAAGTTACATATTTTATATAGGAAATATTTATTATAAATATATGTATCTTCAAGCTCATCACAGCCTGGAGTCCCAGGAGCTGTAAAACAAACTGAGGAGACTGCATAGTTTCTGTTTGCTGAGATTTGTTCAAGTATATCCCATTCAGGTCCTTCTGATTTAAGAAATCAGTATGGAACATCAACATTATTTCAGCTGGCAGAGATGTGCCTTACTTCAGAAGGAGTAAAAGTGAAAGAACCTGGAAAACAAAAGTGGAAGCATGGGAAGATGACAGAGGTGAAATTCCAAAGGAAACAGAGGTAGAACTTGGGAAAACGGCAATAAAAGGCTCCTGTAAAGGAAAACTAGAACAATCAGAGATAGAGAAAACGCAAAACCACAGAGACAAAAGCTGAGGGATCCAAAGCTGCAAAATGCAGAGATTTTACTAGTCATGCAATGGAGAACAGCCCTTTTGAGAGAAATAATACGAAGAATTGCATGTGCTGTTCTCCAGAGCTTTTAATGGCTGACATGAATATCCTTGGGCTAACGCCAGAAAAGACAAAGAAGAAAAAGAACAAAAGAGATGTTAAACCAGCACACAAAGGAAAAATCCACCCCCAAGAAGCCTTGTAAAAAGAGGCAGTCGTATGAGTCAAACATTAAAAGTGTAACGTGTGCAGCTGAAGCTGCTGGAAATGGGGACTGCGGTGCCGAGAGACAATACAAAATTAAAAAAAAAAAAAAAAAAATCTTTTAAAATGAGATGCATCGACAGGTTCTGAGATGCATCCTCACATCCTGAGCAAACTGGTGGATGAAATGGCTAAGCCACTATCCATCATATCTGATAAGTCATGGCAGTTTGGTGAAGTTCCTACTGGCTGGAAAAATAGGAAAAAAATATTTTCAAAAACAGAATAAAGGAAGATCCAGACAACTACAGGCCAGTCAATCTCACGTCAGCAAGATCATGCAGCAGATCCTCCTTGCATCTATGCTAGGGCACAATGAAAATAAGGAGGTGATTAGTGATAGACAGCAGGACCGCACTAAAGGCAAATCGTGCCTAATAAATCTGGTGGCCTTCTACAGTGGGGTTACAGAGTTGGTGGATAAGGAAAGATCAACTGTTGTCACCTACCTGGACTTGTGCAAAGCATTTCATGCTGCTCCACAGGATATCCTTGTCTCTAAAGTGCAGAGAAATGGATTTGATGGATCGACAACTCAATGGATAAGTAATTGGCTGGATGGCCACACTCGAAGAGTTGCAGTCAACAACTCACTGTCCAAGTGGAGACCAGTGACAGGTTACATTCCTCAGGGAT
This sequence comes from Merops nubicus, assembly GCF_000691845.1. NCBI lineage: Eukaryota > Metazoa > Chordata > Aves > Coraciiformes > Meropidae > Merops > Merops nubicus. Next base: position 63,149 of record NW_008595560.1, read on the forward strand.
TGGGAGTGGGACCAGTGCTACTTAATATCTTTGTCTGCTACATGAACAGTAGGATTGAATGTACCCTCAGAAAGTTTGTGGACAACACCAAACTGAGTGGTGTGGCTGACACACTGGAGGGAACAGATATCATACAGAGGCATCTTGACAGGCTTGAGAGGTGGGCTCATGCCAACCACATGAAGCTCAACAAGGCCAAGTGCAAAGTCCTGCACTTGGGTTGAGGCAATCCCAAGCATAAATACAGGCTGGGTGGAGTATGGATTAGGAACAGTCCTGAGGAGAAAGAGTTAGAGGTGTTGGTTGACAAAAAGCTCAACGTGAGACATCAATATGTGAGTGTAGCCCAGAAAGCCAACCCTATCCTGGGCTGCATCGAACAAATTGTCACCAGCAGGTCAAAATAGATGATTGTCCACCTCTACTCTACTCTTATGAGACCCCACGTGGAGTATTGTGTTCACCTCTGGGTCCCTCAGCATAAGAAAGACATGGACTGGTTCAGGTAGGTCCAGAGGAGAGACACGAAGATGCTCACAGGGCTGAAGCACCTCTCCTATGAAGAAAGGCTGAGAGATCTGAAGGTTCTACGTGAAGAAAAAAAGGCCCTGGGGGACCTGAAAGTGGGCCAACATGAAAGATGGGGAGACGTTATTTATCAGGAAGTGTAGTGATGAGGGGAAAATGTTTTAAAGTGAAAGAGGGTAGATTTATACTAGGTATTAGGAAGAATTTCTTTACTGTGAGAGTAGTGAGATTCTGGAACAGGTTGTCTCGTGAAGTTGTGGATGCCTCCTCCTTGGAAGTGTTCAAGGCCATGTTGGATGGGGCTTTGAGCAAACTGGTCTAGTGGAAGGTGTCCCCACTGTTCATGGCAAGGGGGTTGGAACTAGATGATCTTTAAGGTCCCTTCCACCCCAAAACATTTGATGATTCCATGTCAAGGAAAGAATGTGATTAAGATAAATTAGATATTTAGTATGAAACAAAAAGTTCCTCTAATGAAGAAAGTAATTATAAATATTCCATTGTAGCTATCAGAACTGAGTGTGATATGCAGAACTGGTAACACCTACTACTATTAAAACTGCATGAATCTACCTATACAATCATTTTTCTGTCTATAACTTTGACATATTTTACATGTAGAGCTAAAATTTCCCATGCTGTTTTGTGTCTCAGCTAATTGACTTGATCATTTGTTTCTATGTTCTCCCAGTTTTAGCCAAAATTATTTTGTCATTTATGGACTGATTTTAGGCAATGGAAAGACGTTGTCTATTCTGAAAAATAACTAAGCCTGGAATACTTTTCTATATTCATGATATTTCAGCACTTCGAGAAGAGACAGCTGACTTTTGTTAAGGACAGTCCTGAAAATGTAAACTTGGCTGAGTTACAACCCAGAATTTACACAGGCTCTCTATATATTTACTAAAGGTAACAATTAAGTCTTCAAAGAGGTAATTTTTCTTGCACATGCTGAAGGTTCCTATTGCTCCACCTGCTAACCAAGGTACATGGGTACTGTTTTCCCAGGGATTAAGTATGATTAGCTCCAAGATGAAGCCAACCTTTCACTGTAACAGCTCCTCTATCCTTCAGTGTGTTTGTACACTGGAACTGAAAGCACAGAGGCTTTCATTTTTATGCCCCAGAATAATAAGCTAAACTGAAATCCAGACTCTATTAGCTTGGGAAAAGCACTGTGTTAACACAGCTACATTTGAGTCCAAATAGCTTACAAACTGGGTATTACTGGTTATATGAATCCATTTGTCTAGATCTTTATGGAAAAGGAAGGGTAGGAAGAGCACATGGGAACCAGTAGCGGAGAGGGGAAATAACATCACTCAGAAAACAGACTCTCAGGCAAACAAGAACACAGAGAATTAGCAAAAAAACCCCAAACAAATGAAAACCAAACCTAAACCGTAAACCAACCTTTACACTCACCTTGGGTATTTGATTTATCAGTTAATTATTTGCTCTGCCTTACAAAGCATATGAAGTATATAAGAAAATTCATGTTGACGTCAGTTGCATTTTTTGTTTTTTTGATCTTCCTGCAAATTAGATCAAATGCTTTCAAACTGAACAGTGAGAAAACTAGGCATATGTAACGACCACATGTGATAATGTTGTTTTAAATGGTTTCTCCAGTGGAACGTAGAAACCCTTCAGCAGGAGAAGGGGTCAAATGCAGCAGTCAAGGCAATGATGTAGTTATTTTAACCTCAAGATCTTTTTGATTATCTACACATAATCTCCTTTCTGGTGCAGATGAAACAGAGGCCATGAAAACAGTTTTGTTTAGATAACCATTATTTATTTCCAGAGGAGAATGGAGAAAATAAAGTTCAGATTCCTAGTCTTTCCTAGCTGTCACAGATCATATATTTTCTTCAGACCAAAGAATATGCTTTGCCCAGTTAAACAGTAGGTACATATGACATTCCATATGGGTAAGTGAATTTAATGATCATTCTGAAAAGCTTAATCAGATGGCAAATATAACATCTGTTTACATATCTCCATTAGAGATAACTAACATTCTTTTCAAAGTCACCCTCAGGGTCTGGAGAGATAATATCATGGGATAACTCCATGGTTCATTTCTGGAAAAACTGAGGATTATTCTTTTTGTAGTTAACATCAATATCCACAGAATTGCAGAAGGTCTCGTAAAATATGGAAATTACCATCATCAGGATGATTTAGAATTTGATGAGATCCGTGTCTAAAAGCAGAAATGTGACTGTAATGAAGATAGAAATACTAAGGACCAGATTCCGAACTGCTTTTGACTGTTTAAATATGGTGTTTATTTGCACATGGGAAAGGAGACAGATTTCATTCCCTGTTTCTTCTCAGTTATATCCTATGCAGTACGTATGTGGTAAGGTATAATTCAGTGGTTGGTGAGTGCCAACCCTAGCTTTGTTCTGGTCATGTTGCCATTCAGCCATTTTTGAGACGGGGTTAGAGTTACAAGCCCAAGCAAATAGAGGCCTTTCTTCACTGAATAAGTTTTGCTTATTATAAATTTGCTTTAATGTCCTACCAAGATTGTAGATTTAAAACTGAAATTAGATCTATTACTTTTCAGGATTCAAACTAAATTGAGTTAGAGTAACAACATAACCTTATGAATGCTACTGTATGTTCACATTTTACAGGTGAATTGACAACTTTTCTGAGAAAAAAAATGTAATTGAAAATAATTTCCACATTGGCAGTGTTGGTTAAATTGTGGTGAGCTCTTTTCTTACATGTTATTTTCATTAGCATCACAATCTCAGACAAAACCTAGGTGCTATTTATTCATCTTTTGGATCTGTTTGGGCCCACTGGTGTATGCTGAGCCCCACAGGCCACTTATGAAGTAAGATTCTCTTCCTAACTTCTTTTTCTAGTGACAAAAACCTGCTGTTAAGTTCTTATTATCAAAATTCTTCCGTGTATCCTGATATCCGTCATTCCCCATTGCTCAAGAATTGTGGGTTCATTATTTCACAGTTTTCCAGATGCGTGGCAGTCAAAGCAAAGAGATTTGAACTTTGCAAACGAGATTTATAAAATAATACTTCTTTTTTTTTAAAGCTACACTGGCATCCTAATCACTCAGCAGAGTCCTGTACTGCCATTTCTTGTTTTCATCTGGGCACACACTAACAGCAGAGGTCTGCCACAAGGTTATTCAAGTAACTACATGGGAGGTGAATGACTTCCATGAACGGGCTAGAAAGCAGCTTTGCAGAGAAGGAACTGATGGTTCTGGTGAGCATCAAGTCATCTGTGAGCCATAACTTGCAGCAAAAGAGGCAAACAGCCTCCAGGACTGCATTAGGCCGAACTTGGCCAACAGTTTTAGGGAGGTGATCCTTCACATCCATTTACCACTGGTTCTTTCCCACCTCAACTATTCAGTGATACTTTGAACCACGGCTACATGAAAGTGAATGTACAGTCCTTGGGGTGCTGACATGAGTAAAGCAGAAAAGCATGGCAGCTCAACTAGAGCTGAGAACGTTTTATTTGTTTGGTAACTAGTGATGTTACCACAAAATATATTTTTGACTGCCTTTGAACTGTTTCCTAGTTTCAACAGATTTTGATGAATGGTTTTTAATCTGGAAAAGTTTCTGGAGGTGGCTTAGTTCATTGCACAGGGAGAGCTTCAAGAAAAACAAGACAGCAGCACATCCTGTATATCGTTTGCCAGTCACCTGCCCACACACACACATGGTAAACAAAGATACGTGCCCCACCATTTCTCATACTAGAGTAAGGAAGAGTCGGGTGGGTCATTTCAGTTTGCTTGCAAAATACAAAATAAATGTCACGGAACTTGTTAAATTGATGTTATATGTTAAATTAGTATCGTAAATTCTAGGTGTTCTGTGGTGACATTAAAAAAAAAAAAAATTATAATGAATAATTCAACACAATGATTACTGGGGTTTTGTCTCTTGTTTCTGCTAAAACTGAAATACATCCCGCAGTATTTATTTGTCTGTGTTTTGATGTTTTGAAAACAATAACATGATATAACTTTCAATCTGCCTTACAGCAACGTCATTAATGTAGGAGTCGGTTTCTGGAAGGTGAATGGTTAACAATGGGGGCAATCATTGTGGTGTGTTCAAGTTTAGTTTAGAAGTGAACAGGACCATTAGATCTTGGTTTGGAGATTTTTATTTTTTTAGGATTAGCATTTATAGTCTGAGAGCTCTTGTATCATCATTTATCTGTTCTCTTCCATGCCACATTTTTTAGAGTCATAGACAATTCAATCCATACTGAGTAACACTTGTTATCAGCCAAAATGAAGGTAGGTCAAGTTCAGGGAATAAGTATGTGATTGTCAGGCAATTGCTATCACTGCTAAGCAAGCTAAAGTCAGCGTGGGCTGGGACGAGCTCAGGGAAGACACCCTGTACTGTCAGGCTCTTCCTGCTAATAGGGAGACCATATTTTTTTTGGCTGTGCTTTACCCACTACTCTTTGGGAACAGGCATCCCAACAGAGACATCCCAGACATCTCATTGCTGTTGGCTGTGATTATCTGTTTTTGCTGGATAACTTGAGCAGGATCCTGAACTGAGATACTCTGAAGAGTGCAAAGAGATGGTTTTTGGTCAAGATAAATTTGTTGAGTCACATCTAGAGTATCTTCAAGGCTCTGTTAGGCTCCACAGCAACCTTCTCTTCACTGAGTGTCTCAGTATGAGCTGTCGTGGCATATGAGGTCATACTTCCAGTAGTTTTGTAAATATAGCTTTTATTTTGCTTTCCATTTTTGAGCAGGTAAATCAAATACAATCCAAGTCACGGAGGGTGTTTTGTGTTAGTTGAAGCAGAAGGCTGGTTATTTCAGTAAGGGCAAAATATTAACTTCTAATATTGATTTAGTGTAAACCTCTGTTTTAATTGGTCAGGTAAATTGCTTTTGGATGACAAATACAGATATATTGGCAAAACACTGTTTACAGATCTTTACAAAAGCCTTCTGTCCAGAGAAAAGTGAATCTCAAATATCTTAGAAGACCGAAATTATGAAGATGAGTGAAAGTCATTGGAGTCATTCAATATAGAAGTTATTTGCATGGCTTTGTGTAAATAATTGACTTTTGTTACCAAAATTCTAGCTATACACAAGGGATTTTATGCCTCTAAAAGTTTTTTAAATTATTTGGCTGTGAAGAGATAAAAATTTCCAAATATTTTCTCAATCTGTGCCGGTTGCTTTCAACTTGTAACAGAAAATTTATAACACAAAAGTATGCATGGACATCCTCAAATAAAACAGGACACAGGGGCACAGATTCTCCAGACTCTCTGTACATAACATTTCCAGACTCCTTAGATTTGTGAGTCATGATCATGGACACAAAAAAAAAAATTAGTAAAACTACTTGTCAGTGCATTGTGTGGACCAATGGCTCACCGGAGGATGGGGATTCCCTAAGACCAGCAGGTCAGGGCATCACAGCCAGGCCCAGTCCCACCACCCAAACCAGGGAGCAGGACAGCTGGGGGCAGCCCCAACCCAGGCATCAGGCACCTGCATGGGGTCAGGACTGGGCCAAGGCCAGGTTGGGATGCAAAACCTACACAATTAAACTTTCATACACCTTCCACTCTATGAAACAATAATTTTGTCAACAAGCTTTGAATATCTAATCCCCCGACAAACTATTAACTGTTGTCAAAAGATGCTGATGAAAAATGTATTATGTATTAAATGCTCTTCTAAAAGAGAACAGACTATTCATATTCAATGCAAACTAGCAACCTCTTTTGCCATGTCGAAAGTCCTTGGGCAATTAATGTGAGTCTGATTTATTTTGGATTTTATTAAGAGTTTCTTTAGTTTTCTCACATTCTTTCAGCTTGTTGGCAGTTCCACAGTATGAATTTTCCAGACCAAAATAGTTTGTCTTCACCTGCCAAGATCTACAATCAGTATTTAAAAAAAAATATTTGGGAGGAAAGAATGAGGTAAATGAGGTGAGCTGATTCTTGCCAAGTAGCTGTCTTTGGAAATATGAAACAATTGTCACTTCTGTCAAACAATTAGCTTAATTTACTTTAAGGTAACTTTCTGATGTGGTTTATAGTGAATGGGTGTCTCAAGCAGAAACACCAAGGACTGATCAGTCAAATATCAAAAGACGTGCTCTACACCAGGGGACATTTGTTGAGTAAAGGGAGCATTTGCAACACTTGTATGAGCATTAATGGTTTTTATATTCTGGACAACCTGTTCTTGTGCTTGATCACATTTATGGTAATATTTTTGCTTACAGCTAATCACATTTCCTTTGTGTCTACTGGCCCTTGCCTTTTGCTGCACAGTGCTGAAAAGGGTCTGGCTCTTGCTTCTCTGTAACCATCCTTTTAAGAAGAGGGCCAGCTAGATTTGCCCCTTAGCACCTTTCCTGGCCTTAAAATAGCTTTCTCACCTTGTCCATATACATCATATGCTTCAGCCCACTGACCATCTTGATGACTCTCCACTGGACTTCAGTTAGATCACTTCTCTCTTTTATTGGTTAGCCCAAAACAGACACAGTACTCCAGATGTACTTTGATATTACTCAGTGGAAGTAAAGAAGCATTTTTCTTGACATCTTTTCTACACTCCCACGAGTGCAGACCAGTATATGGTTTAATTTCACTGCTGTAATGGCACACTGCTGACTCCTGTTCAGCTTGTTCATCAGGACCCCCATCTCTTTCTCTGTAAGCCTGCCTCCAGCCAGTCAATCCAGTTTTCTTGCATGAGATTGTTCTTCCCAAGGTTTCAGACTTCACATTGCCTTCCTTGAACTTCATGAAGTTTCTGTGAGCGTTTCTGTTTCCCACTCCGTTAAGATTTCTATGAGTTATAGCCATGCCCGTCAATGGACCAACAACTCCCTCAAATTTGCAAACTGTGAACATATTTTTTTATTTGCTGTGTAAATTTCAGATGGACTGACATTAGAAAGACCATCCTGTAGTTCTCCAGATCATTCTGTTGCCCTGCTTAAAGATGGATATGATGTTTATCTTTTTCAGCTATCAACACTTCTCCTGACACCATAGCCTTTTAAAGATGAGAGAGGTCTCACTACAACGTCTGCAAGCTTCCTAAATAGTTTTTGATGAATCCCGTCTAGTTCCATGGACTTTCGTGCATCCAATTTATCCAAGTGTTCTCTAGGTTCATATTCCTGTATTGTAGGTAATATTTCTACCCCTCCATTATACTCCTCATTGTAGGGATGAGGGAGGCCAGAGAGCCAACCTTTCCTATGAACACTGAGAAAGCAAAGTCACTTCACAACAAAGATTTTCCATGTCTTTGTCACTATGTCCCCACATTCTCCTTCATCCTCCATTTGTTGCTGGTGTATCATAAAGGTCCTTTCCAACCATAGTGATTCTGTGATACCTGTAGAAACCTTTCTTGTTACCCTTCAAGCCCATCTTCAATATTAACTTCAGCTGAACTCCACTAACTCTCTTTCTAGAGAATTTAAATAACAAAGAAAACAGCTAGGGGAGTATGTTTGCAAATAACACTATCTCCTTAGACTAACTAGTCCAAAATATTTTCTAAGAACTCCTAGATATCAAATATTTCAAGTAATTATTTCCTTTTCCTCCCCAGTGACAAATTTTCATTGAACTCTTCCTCTAAAACTTTCTGTATTGCCTTCACAAATCAATATATACATGAGCTGAGAGGAATCTGGAAGACTGTTGTTGATATATGTTCCTTTTTTCCTGTTGTAATTTTTTGCAGTCATTATATCTATTTAAGTATATATTTAGAAGCAGTTATTTTGGCATAAAAGCAATTCACTAATCAGTCATTAGTCACAAGGGAAAAAAATTATATTTAATAGAAATAGTAGTTGAACGTGTCATGTTTTGCTCTGAACTAGTTAAAAATTACTTCCACATTTGTATGTTTTCTTTGTATAATTTCAGATTTGCTGTTTAATAAAGACTAATGCTTTGTGGTTAGTGGTAGAAACACAAATACAGGTGAAGTGTAGTCCACTCTTACAGCAGTCTGCCAATAACACTGTTTATTTTTCTTGTGACTATTCACTTAAAATTCATTTATTTATTTATTTTAATGTCCTGGACTATAATTATATCTCCTTTCCATCCATGAGCATAGCTCATACTAAGACTGCAAATTTAGATTTTCTTTTATCTACAGACAATGAGATCCATGAGTTAAAAATGCATTCCAGAGGAACATTTCTTTTTACCTATATTTAATTGTTTACCATACTTATTTCCATATCTTTCCTTGGCCTTTCTTTTGGACAAATAATTTATTTATATATATTTATGTAACTCAAGTAATATTTACATATAAATGAGTTTTTATGGATAAACTGGAATCCTTCCTATAAGTGAAGATATTACTGCATCACACTTCTAAGAAACTCAGTAGAAAGTGGTAAATGCATGGGCTATTGTTCTAATCTGCAGAAGACTGATACAATAGCATGTTAGTGAAAGCAAACTGAACACAAAGTACTTAACCTGTATCAAAATGGGGTAAGAAATTCTATAATGTAGTACAGTATTAAAGCCATACTCTTAATTGAATGATAAAGAAGTTGTGCTTTTAGGTGCAACAATATAAAATAACCAGAAAATTGCACATTCTCTTGAATTAGTTCTGCCTAATGCATAGAATATAAGTGTGATGTAGAGATAACATGTTAAATTTCTTATTTTTGTAAGAGTGGGGGAAAAACTGAAGAAATATTAAAGTTAAAATAAAATTCATACAAATCAAGAAGCTAGTTTCATAGGATTATTTTTTAAATCTCTAAAAGAACAAATATTTTGTTCTTTTAAATAAAGCATTAGGGGGCAGATTTCTGAAGGAAACAAAATTCATCAGGTGTTTTGGATTTGAGTTTTTTTGTGTTTGGCAAACACTTTTATGTAGAACCCTGCAGAACAGAAAGTATCTGGTTGTGGAGACTAAAGAGTCCTGGTTTATAAGTTGCCTTAATAAAACAATTCTGTTTTGAAACAATACACCTTACAGTGATAGTATTGTACGTATTAGTTTGAGACTGCTTTTTCTATACATTGTTCTTTCAGTATCTAGATCTTATGCTGTACTTGTACACACACTCCAGGATGTTAAGGTAATGAATACGTTTTGTCAAGAACTATCTTGGAAGGACTCTCCAAGTATGAGAACTGTTTTTATAAGCTTGTTTTATCAATATTCCAAGGCCTGTTCACTTTGGAGGTTTTTTTTCATAGCATTCTGGTCACTAACCTGTCCCTAACAGCTAGCTATCACATAAAACTGCAAAAACCCTTTTTAGACTTGGTAAAGTTTAAAGAAAACATTAAAATGCTTATAGGGTAGAGAAGCTGACTTATGAGGGACTAGATAACAAACTGGATAAACAGACTAACAAACCATGGGAGCTATAGTGATCTTTTAATTTGAAAGTGTTGATTACTGAGAAGGATAAAGAAGGATTTAAAGTAAAAATAGAGAACAGAAAAAAATGAAAGCAAGGAGAGGTGACCTGAAAGTAACTTGGACAGATGTTTCTCAGAGCAGGAGCCATTTGACTATGAGCAGCTTTTCCAGCTAAATGTTGGAATTTGTTTCAATAAATTATGCAAAGCAAAACAAAAACCTTACAATACACATCATGACCTACTTTTCAATATATGACTCTTCAACTGTTCTTTGATTTGCTCTTACATCTTGTTTAAGATTGTAGTTCCATGAAAGCCTTTGTGGTGGCTTCAGTTTCAGACTGCTCATTTCTTCTGGCCTTTATTCATTGAATACTGTTTGTCATCACACATTAGAAAAGTAAAATGTCAGAGATTTCTACCAAAAGGAGAAACAGGCCAGATTTGGTAGAATTATCTAAATACAATTTGCTACTTGACAAAATATGACATCTCTATTTCCTTCACAAGCTAATGTGCTTTCTATGTGACCCTGTTACATATACCAGATTGTTTCCCTAAGATAGTAAGTGATTCCAAGAGAAGTCATGTGTTTTGTTACTGAGGGTTTACTTTCCTGAATATTTTTATAAAAAGAAGTTATCCACACAATTCAAAGGAAGAAAAGAGCTCTCCTATATCACCCTGTTCCCTCTTGATTTAACTAACATAGCTGTAGATGGCTGAGGCACTTGACTGTTCCCTTACCTGCTGTATCCTGCAGATCTTCCTCCAAAGGGTTGTTCTGGGAAGAATACTTGATTTTGTCTTCTCTTCCTAAAACCAAGTAGCTATGAATAGCAGGTTGCCTTTACATCCAACTAATACAGCAAAAGTACTTTTTATCTTAGACATTAGTTTGTTCTCATTAATATGCACAGTGCAAGCAAGATGATTGTGATTATCTGTTTTGACCTACTGTATGAGACAGCCTCTAGACTTTTACCCCACTAGTCAACAACTTCTATATCAAAGCGATTAGTCAGGCCCTTGAAATCACTTAGTGCAGATACAACTCAACGTTACACATGCTCCAAAAATTGCCAACAGATTTTTTGAAGTAATGAAGACAGATATTAAGAAAAAACATGCCAAATATATATATCTCTTATATATAAATATATAAATATATATCAAATATATATATCTATTAGGTCTAGAAAAACTGTGCTTATGGGTAAAGCTCTTTTCAGTATAAAGCCATCAAGGGTTTATCTTGCTTCTGTACCTCTGCTTCTTGACTCATGTACATACACAGCACATGGTATGTAATTCCTTTTTAAAAACATACTAGAACATTTCTGGGGGAAACCTTTTTTAGACATTGTTTTCAACTGAAGTGAAATCTCAGGACTGGTCAGGAAGGGATTATAGAGAAACAGATTTTTGTTATTCTTTTAACATTCAATCAGTTAATTTCCGGTCAGACAGTTTTGCTTTTGTTGTGAAACTAATGTTAGTAACTTAAAACAAGTCTTTATTTTCCAAAGGCTGAAGAAGCTTACTCGCTTGAATTCTTGGTAATGTATGCTATAAACCTTGTCTTTTTTGGCTGTGCTATGTGATCACATCTCTCTGTTTCCATTCATCTGCAGTGAAAGCTTACAACTGGCTCATAGTAAGACAGTGCCAGAACTGTGCCAAACTCTTGAAAGATATTTTGTACTATGACCATGACATGAATAGCTTCATAGGGACGAAACAATTTCTCATTATCTGCTAATAAATTTGAGTGACGTTCTTTCAAAATAACTTTAATGGGAAGCAATCGTTTAGAAAAAGGATGCTGTAGTAGGGACTAGGTGTAAAAAAGACTAAGTTAGCTAATTAGCGTTCTCTATTTGCTGTGAGGATTGCCAGCACTGGAATAATAATATACTCCTGCAAAAATTCCAGCTTGATTATATTGTCCTCTCTCTTTAAGCAATACATGCAGAGCATACATCTTTATGCAATGTAACTCTGGAATAAAACTCACAATTAAGTTATTCTATGGATATCTTTTGGCTATTTATGGTATACTTTTACTGCTTAGGTTACTATCTGAACAGAGATCAAATGTAGTTGAATTTCTTTTTCAAAATCAAAAATCACCCATAGTAAATAACATGCTGATTTATTCCTAATTTAACAGAGACAATAAGAATAGTTTAACCTACAAAATATCTTCATGTAACTGAACTTGCAGATATGAATTTTAAGTAACTATTAACCCTTAACAGATCTTTATAGCCTCTTCTATTACATGCAAAACAGTGTTGGAGTGCTGGGCTGATACTGAAGTTCTGGAATGCAGTTCCTAAAAAATTGGAAATGCAGAATCAGGTCTTAAAAATGGTGTCTTAAATTTGCCAAAGTGCTAGTATTAGTCTCTATAAACTGAAGAATTATTAAAGGGATTAAAATCCCCATATTTAAGTATGAAAGAAAGTCTTAAACCCATCCTTCCTTGACTTAAATTGCTGTACTGGTTGGAGCATGTGGAAAAGAGACATCAGTAAGCATTTCCCATGTAATAAAAATGATGATTACAGCAACTCTTGCTGTCTTTCCTATCTTCTATGTTTAATCTGTCTTTTATAAGAAAATCTTTTTGCAATTTCATCTAAGTTATGTTGCCTAATGGTTTTATAAGAACTTAGTTTAAGGTGAACTAAAGCACTAAATTAAAGTACACTGAACTCTCCAGAGAACTCCACAAACTGTTACACACCTCTATCTGAAAATAACAGGTTCTGTAAGGGGTATTTCTGTATTGGCATGGAAATGCTCTTGTATTTCAGTCTTTCCACTTCAATTTTATGATTCTTTGATTCACTTGGATGTGAAATTGGTAAACCTGCTGCTCTGTTCTCCACCAGCCTTGACATGATTGACTGTGACTTAATATTCCCACCTGAGGGTTGTTTTCTTCTGTTGTTATAGTTCCTTTCCAAATCCTTGTCATTTTTCTTTTCCATTGTATCTTGTTTTCTAAATTATTGTCCTTTATGTTAACCCTAGGACATGCAGCTATCCCTGAGAATGGATATGTTTGTGTTTGTATCTCTTTAAGCTTTTCTACCCTCTCATAAAAATCAAAAATACATGCCCTTGATTATACAGGCAGATATGTTGTGGAAGGAGCTGTGTCCCAGTCCTGTGATATCTTTGTATAAAATTTCAAAGTTTGAAACACGTTCTTTTGTTTAAAGGAAATGAGGATCGTGCAACTTTTTTTAATAAATCGAAATATTATTCTTGAAGACCACTGACAGACTTCCAATGAAATTTCTTTAATGGTGAAATTTTTAAACAACAACTTTTTTCTTCTTTTACTAGTTGTTGTTGCTGTTGTTGTTTCAGTCCTGCACACCTCTCTTGTCTTGCACACCTAGAGGAAGGAAGGCCAGAAATAGAAGCTAAGCTTTTTTATTTCAGATGTGTCCTTCCCCAACCCTTACATCATGGTTTCATTAAATGAAGTGGGTTTTTTCATTTTACGTATGGGAAGGTCAAGGAAATGAATCAACTTGCCCATGTTTTCCTAGGTACCCTGTGATAGCAATGAGCTGTGCCTGATTAGTTGGTTCCTGGCCTAATCTTTGACTAATCACATATATTCGTTCTAGCTGATGTCACCACTAAAACTATTATTTCTATAGAAGCATAACTGCTTTTCATCAAACAAAAACCAAACAGTTGCAAAGAAATTGTATTTGACTTATTTCAGTAGCCTTGGTATAGTGTTAATATTTGTTCTCAATAGTTTTCTTTCTAGAAAAATATTTGTAGAAATTTTAGGACTGCTAAATAAGCTGGTCTACTCCAGTTTATTACCCTTCTTTTATTCTGTATTTTTTATGGTTGCATAACATTGCATTCTTGGTTGGAGGGAAAAATCTGTTACTATATCTAAATCGTCTTTGCCCATGCTTCTAGCTTCCCTTTCAGAACTCTATTAATAATTGTTGTTTCCCATATGCACTTTTTGTTTCCCATATGCACATTTTTGCCTGAAGCAAACTGTTCTCAATGTTTATTTTTGGTGTATGTCCAACATTACTGTAATCCAGTTACAGTTATTTGTGCTGGTAGAATGTCAGCTAAATCTATTTGCTCCCTTTTGTCATGCCTACTTAATATTTTAAAAGAAAATTAGTGAGATTTTTCCACAACATTATCAGGTCAAGCACAGTTCACATAGTGTACTGTACAATATTCAGTTTTGCTTTGTGCATCAGTTATTATCAAATTAGGATGATAGTTGGGCATGTGGATTTGAGCCATGTGTTAATTCAAGCTCATCCAGAAGTGAGTGCCATCCTGTCTAAAACAATAGTTCAATTACAGCTAATGAAATTGCATTATCATTTGAATCCATCTTACCTAGAAATTAGTTCCACATATACATCCCATATTCAAGTGGTTTTGTCTCACATAGGCAATAACAAATTTATTAAAAAAAAAATATGTGGATAGTTAAATAATTTATTGATAGATTTTTTTTTTTTTAAATGGATTTTCTAAGTATGATCTAGCCTAGAAGTGTTGGGTAGGTTCAGAGTAAGTTCAGTAGTGTTAAATGCTTTTGAAAAAAGCTGCTTCCACATTATAATAAAAGGCCATTTAAAATATACTGTTTTAACAGCATATGAATAAACGTTACGGTCAAGAGGATGCCTTTGTAGTTCTGTGTTTTTCTGGTTGGGGTGTAGTAAAGGTGAAAAAATATCAGCTACTTCTTTAAAATATGGGACTATGGGGGGTTGTGATAGACATTTTAGTGCTCTGGTACAGGTGACTTTACCCAGTATTATTACTGTAGGTGTGTGTCTGGTCAAAGAATGCACAGATTCTTTGCACTCCCCAACTGTTTTGCAGCTGTTGCTTGACCTGATTTTCTCTTTTGAGACCATTTTGTGGGTAGCTTCTCTAAAATTTAAATGTAAACCATTTTTACTTCTGAAATTAATCAGACTTCCCTTTGAAAGACAGATTTAAATTGATTTTTTTTTTTTTTTTTTTCATTCAGGCTGGTATTTGAGAAAGCTGCAATAACATCAGTATATTCCAGAATGAAATGGGCACCTTGATGTTTGACAAAAAAGCTGATGGTCTTAAGCTGATGGACCCTACTAATATAGGTCTATGATGATGAAAATGAAATCTGAATTTGGCTTTGTTAGTGTTTTGTCTTTAAATACATATGGTATATAAAGAAATATGTTATTATTTTAGATATGATTTATAGCATCAATTAAGGGTAACATATTTCTTATACAGAGGTAGTTCTGCTGCAAAAGATGCAGTTATGACTAGGATTATCTTCTGCTAGAGGGTTTTTAGGTGCCCAGTGTTGAGTTAACCTTAAGCACTGGAGGAAAACATCTTTCTGCACAGCTCACACACCTTCACTTCTTATACTTGAGTAAAATTGCAAAAACATAGATTTAGTCTTACATATCTTTGCATTTACGTTATATGTAGCAATGATTGCCATACAGACTGTCTTAGCTCAGATGTTTAAGTGCTGGCTTCAGTATCTACACCTGTAATTCAGAAGTGCATTAATATGGTTTTTTTACAAACATGAAGTGACCTTAACTGTTTGCAAAGCTATGGGAGTTCTTGCAGTTGGGCACTTGTTATGTGAGAGGACACAGCCAGCTGTATGATTTCATCTGTTCAGCAAAGTTCTTAATAAACCTTGCATTATAACTTGATTGTAATATAGTTTGTGACAAGCACCTTGGATGATAACGCAGTTAAAACACCCTGGATGATAATGCAGCTAAAACTGACATTACTTTCACATACAACAATTTGAGTTACAATGTCATCAAAATATTTTCTCCATTGTTAGAGCATTGCCATATTTTTTCATTAAGAATTAACTCCCTCCAGGGTGTAAAACTATGTATTTTAGGAATTTTTTTTAATTTTGAGAATTTTTAGGTTAGTAATTCAGGAGGAATCAAATAAATGAATGAAGCTGTGTTGCACCAAAGCATTTGTAAAAGTTCATCTATCTCATTAGAAAGTTTATTTGTAGTCCTATTTGTCTCTTTGTCTTTGAAATCTTTAAATTTGCTTTAGTCTTTGGAATGATACAACTACGCATATCACTTATGAATTCACTTTAATTTTTGTGTAATTAATCCTAGCTGAGCACCAATAGACATGAAAGGATTCTGTCACGCAGTTTTGTATTTGTATTTAAAAATCAGTTGGTTATTTTGCATAGTTAAAAAAGTACCCGAGACCTGCTTAGGTTAAAAGAAAATCTCAAATAAACGTAGATATAATGGTCTGAAATCCACTGAGTCTTAGGGGAGGTAAAGATTTAGTCATCCGAGACTGGAGTGTATCCCTGAACTCCTCCAAATGCTTGAAGCAATCTGTCCAAATTTTATCAAGTTTACACTTCTGTCGCTTCTATGAGAAGAAAAACGAATATAATACTTGTAATAAAGATTGCAACAAAATTTAAGGAAAAGTGATTGTGTTAGTAAGAAAAAGAGATTTGCAGAAAACTGTACAGATTATTGGCAAGCAAGAAGGAATTTGTAAAGGGTGAAAGAAAGAGGAGAAAATGATACATCAATCATGCACAAATAAATAGATGCACATTTTTATATATATATATATATATATAAGCTGTTAGAAAGTTGTGAATTTGTTGCATAATTCTTTTCTGAGTAGCTTTATATTTAAATTCAGCCTTTTGCTTTTTTTCTGTTATGTTTATATACATTAGCGGATACCAAAGTTTACTCTCCGCTTTAGCATCTAGGGCAGAAAACATTCTTCCCAA